>NW_024380898.1:0-29972 GCF_016835505.1 Polypterus senegalus | reverse complement strand
CAGGGTCTGGCATCATGCATAAACAGGAGAGCTGAGGGGTGACTGGTAGAATCTACTTAGAGAAGGAGCTGGATGGAGTGGAAACAGGAGAATAACAGATGATGTATTATGTTGTAGAATTATTTAGAGCTTTAATTTGTTACGGAAAAGTGGAGAAATCTCACAGACTTCAGTAGAAGAGGTAGTTGGGCCAGATGCAGGTTCGAGTAGTTTATTAACTACAGAGAACAAAACCCTGGGTTATTGTGGCCACTTTCTCTTATTCTGCCATAGTGGGTGTTCTTAGCAGCAGTTAGTGCTTCTCTGTAAGCTCTTTGGTGGTCAGAGAAAGCCTGGATGTGCACGGTGAGGCCAGTCTTACGTGACATTCTCTCAAGGCGTCAACCAGCTGCTTTCACAGATCACAATTCTGAGTTATACCAAGGAGCTGAACGTTTAAAGGAAACCTCCTTATGTTTTAAAGGAGCTGTTTTATCTAATGCTGAATGAAGGGCTGAGTTATGGTGGTCAACAAGACTATTTAGTGTTGACGGAACAGGTGCAGACAGTAAAAGATCAGAAATGGATCCAGAAAGGATAGAGGGACAGATATTTTTAAGGTTTCTGTAAGAAATTTGTCATTTACAGGTAAGAGGAGGTAAAGGCAGTGAGACATTGAAAAATACTGCTTTATGGTCAGGGTTATTAGTATATTGTCGATAACTTGCATTAATTGGGGCCCAAAGCAGGGAATATAAAGATGTACTGCAGGATTTTACTTCAATTGCGGACCAAGCCAGTGTATGTTCATCTATTTGTGTCCAGATTTTTATCGCTTGTATGTTTGCTGCTCAGTAATAAAACTGAAAGTTGGGTAGAGCCATGCCATCTTCTGCCTTAGGTCTTTGTAAGGTCGTTCTTTGGATATGTGGATGTTTTGAGTTCCAAATAAATGAGGTTATTGTTGAATCTAATTGCTTAAAAAATGATGTATTGATGTATATTGGAATGTTTTGAAAAAAAAGGAGCTTAGGAAGAATATTCATCTTGACAGTTGTGACAGTGAGGCTCTTCTCCACCTCTCCAACCCTCAGGTATGGCTCCAGACACTGGATAAAAGTCCAAGACTTTTTATTAATTAAGAATAATGTGCACAAAGCACCCTCCACACTACTCATAAATTAAATCAACAACAACACTATTCTCTCTTTCTCGCCCAGACACTTTGCCCCTCTACCTCCCAGCTCAGCTCAGTGTCAGGGCTTCCCACAATCCTTTTATACACCCTGACCCGGACGTGTTCCTGCCCAATCAGTCCACAGTTCCTTATTCCTTCCGGGTCAGGGTAAACAGTCCTTTTCTTCAACACGGGTGCATGCTGTTCCTTCCTGTCATGTGACCGTGACGTACTCCTGGGTTATAGGGCACATACGAGCCCACGAGCCCCCCTACTGCGACTCCCGGTGGCCCCAAAGGTATCCAGCAGGGCTGTATATAAACACTACATAGTCCATGAGGCCCTGCTGGAACTCAGGGCACGATCCTGCTGTCGGGAGAGCTCCTCCTGGTGGCCTGGGGGTGAGGGCCTGAGTACGAAGCCGGCTGTCCTCCACATAGTGTTAATTCTTCCAACTAAAGTGAGATGAAGGATTGCCCATCTATGCAAGTCTTGCTTAATATTTTCCATACAGACGGTGAAATTTTGTTGATAAAGAGCTTTGTGTTTACTTGTGATGTTTACCCCTAGGTATTTAAACTGTTCTGCAATGATAAAAGAGAAGGTGTCTAATCTAATATTATATGCTTGAGAATTCACTGGAAAGAGTACAGTTTTATTCAGTTTAATTCTGAGACCAGAGATCTTTTGAAATTCTGTGAGTGCTGTTAAGACTGCAGGCACAGAATTTTGTGGGTCTGATATATACAGTACCATATCATCTGCATAGAGAGAGATGTTCTGTTCCAGTCCTTCTCTGGTAATCCCCTTTATCTGATAAGATTTCCGACAGTGTATTGCCAGTGGTTCAATGACGTTTGCAAATAGCATTGGTGACAAGGGGCATCCTTGTCTGGTACCTCGTTCTAGTTTAAAGTAGTCTGAACAAATGTTGTTGATGCAGACTGAAGCTTCTGGATTGGTATACAGTAGTTTGATCCATGCACAAATTTTCGAGCCAAACCCAAATTTCTCTAATGTAGTGAAAAGGTATTTCAATTCAATCATGTCAAATGCTTTTTCTTTATCCAATGATAATAATATTTCTGGGATGTTTGACTTTGTTGGTGAGTATATTACATTAAACAGGCATCGAAGATTGGAAGATAAGTGTCGACCCTTGATAAATCCAGTTTGATCTTGTGATATTACCGAAGGGAGCATTTTCTCCATCCTTCTAGCTATGATTTTTGAGAGTATTTTAATGTCATTATTCAAAAATGAAATTGGTCTGTATGATGCACATTGTAATAAGTCCTTATTTTGTTTAGGTAAGACAGCGGTGCCGGGATGGGTCCAGTAGATTGGGTGGTCGGCCCCATCTTGCGTAGACGACTGGTGGTAAACTTAGGAGAAGGAGCTACGGGAGTGGAAAACAGGAGAGATATAAACAGATATGTATTAAATGTTAGAATTATTTGAGCTAATTTGTTACGGCGCGGAGGAAACTTCAGACTCCCCAGTGAAGTTATAAGTAAAGGGCTTGATGGCAGTTCTGGTGAAGCTGTATTATCCGCGAAATGAAACTTTGCCAGGCCACTTATTCTGCCGCGGCGGGTGCCTTGCTGGCGCTTCAGGCCTTTGGTACCGAGAAAGCCTGGATGCACGTGGTAGCCAGCCCTTTACGCGGACATTCTTCGCGCGCCAACCAGCGTTTCACAGACGGCCAATCTGAGCAAGTACCAAGGAAATGAATCGCTAAAAGGAAACCTTGTTTTAGCGGAAATGCTTTATCTAATGCTTAATGAAGGGTTGAAAGGCAGGTCAACAAGATCATTGAAAGGACTTAAACAGCATAAAAAGACTGCAAATGGATCCAGAAAAGGAGAGGGAGCAGGATATTTTTAAGGTTTGCGGGTGAAATTACACGGCAGGTAAGAGGCAGAGATAAAATACCGTTTTATGGTCAGGCGAAGAAGCATTACAACTGTATTAAGAATAAACGCAAAGCAGGAATATAAAGATACCGTGGCGGATTTTACCAATTGCGAATCAGCCAGTGTATGTCGCACGGTTTGTGTCCAGATTTTTACCGCTTAGGCGTTTCGTCGGCAAACGAAAGCGGTACCGCCACCTTCGCCTTAGTCTTTGGCAGTTTCGATATGGATGTTTTCAGTCCCAAAATAAATGTATAAGGCTGTTGAATCTTAATTGCTTAAAATATGTATTGATGTATATTGAATGTTTGGAAGTAGGAATAGCCATTCATTCTAAGGAAGTTGTATAGTGAGGTTTCCACTTCCACCCTCGTATGTCTTATTTAATTTCTGGATAAAAGTCTGCATTCTCTTATTAATTAATAATGCACCTACTACAAATAAACAACAATACTATTTCTTCAGGGTACTTGCCTCTACCTCCCAGTCAGCCAGTGTCAGGGGCCCTACAATCTCTTGAGTACATTCCCATCTTCGACGCAAGCCCAACGGTCCATTGTGCTCCCTTTTTATTCCTTCCGGTCAGGGCAAACAGTCCTTCAACACGGGTATTGCTGTTCCTTCCCACGCGTAATCGCGGACGCATCTGGGCTATAGCATACGCAGCCCACTGCTCTTCTAATTTTGCACTCCCGTATTCCAGCAGTCCAGCAGGGCTTTCGTATATAAACACTAATATAGTCCATGGAGGCCTTGCTGAACTCACAGGGCACGAATCCTCTGTTGTCGGAGAGCCTCCTGTACCAAGTAGGCCTGAAAATGGTCAGTTGTCCCTCTCTGCTAAGTGTTAATTCCAACTAAAGTATAAGACGTTCATCTATGCAAGTTCTGCTTAATATTTTCCATGCTATGCATTGCGGAAATTTGTTGATAAGTTTGTGTTTACTTGTATGCTTACCCTTGGTGGTATTTAAACTGTTCCTGCAATGATAGCAGTTGCAAGTCAATCTAATATGCCGAATTCCACTGAAAGCAGCTTCATTCAGCTTAATTCGGTATCGATCTTGTACCGTGGAGTGCCGTTAATACCTGCAGGCACAGAATTGTGGGTCTGATATAGCGTACCCGATACTATTCCGCATAGAGAGATGTTCGTTCCAGTCCTCTGGGTAACTTTCATCTGCTGACTTCGCGCGGCCGCTAGCGGTTCAATGACGCCGCAATAGCATTTGCGACAAGTAAATCCTGTTCTACGCACTGCTCTAATGCGGTCTGAACAAATGTTTTCGTTGATGCAGACTGAGTTTGGGACAAAAGCAGTAGTTTGATCCATGCACAAATTTTCGAGCTAAACCAAATTCTCTTAAATGTAGTAAAAGTGGCTTCAATTCAATATGTCAGCTTTATCCAATGATAATAATATTTCGGGGATGTTTAATTTTGTTGGTGAGTATATTACATTAAACAGGTACCAAGATTTGGAAGAGCAAGTGTCGCACCTCGAGAACGTTTGATCTTGTATATTACCGAAGGGAGCATTTTCTCCAACTTCTGAAGCTATGATTTTTGAGAGTACTTTAATGGCCATTATTCAAAACAAATGGTCTAGGCGATGCAATATTGTAATGTCCACGGTTGTGAAAGACGGTGATTAATGGTTAAGTTTGAGGTAGAAATAGGATTGTCTTTAGCTTCTGTAAATGTTGTTGTAATAAGGGGATACCGGCGGTGGCCTCGGCGTACCTCTTAAAGGCAGGCGACCAGCCTGCTAAGCTTCCGCCTTGGCGACTTTATATAACGGTAATTCTGATTGTTGTCATCCAGTTATCCATCAAAAATATTCTATTCGGTATCTGCATGTATCCAAAACGCGCGATTGTGTTGCCTTCGGAACCGTGAACGGGCGACTATGAAGCCGTTCTCAATGCGCCATATTTTATGGTCAATGATTTTATGTTCGCTCATGCTGGTGACGTTGGATTAGCCGCAAATTTTGCTTGTGATTTGTTGAGCTAAATGATTATTACTTTCTCCTGCCCCATATAATGATGTCTGATTTATAAATTAGTTGTTCAGTTTCTTTAGTTGTCAAGATTTTGAGTTATGAAATTTGTTCGCCTTTTCGTATGTAGGTTTTGGACACCTGCGTTCTTCATCTATCTAGTAATTGTGCCTTTAGCTCGATACTTCTTTGGTTTATAAAATTATTATTTTGGGAAAGATACAAATAACGTCCTCTGGTAGCGTTCTTAGAATTCCCTGTGAGTATTCTGCAGCCCTCAGGATGTATTTGTCTCTATGAAGAAAATTATTTGCCGGATATAAATTCTGTACAATTCTTCGTCTGCTATCAGGTGTCAGAGACGCTTCATCTGTGAGATAGTGGGACATAACACTTTAGCTCCAAGATCAGAGGTGTACGCTTCAATAACAATAATATCAGACTGTAAGATTACCCACAGTAAGCAGGCCTTTATCTAAAGAAATAATCACAATTCTTGAGTAGCAATAATGTACTGGCAGTAGAAGGGAATATGTACTGAGTTTCAATGAAACCTCCAGGTGTCTGATGTTGTGGCCATTATAAACTTTGTATCATCCTGCGAGATATCATCCCCTGTGGTAGAAGTCCTACCTTAAGAGTGGATTAAAACACAATTAAAGTCCCTGCCATTATAATTTTATGAGTGCCGCAGGGGAATGGATGCAAATATATCTTTTGCAATTCGAGAATATCGACATTAGGTGCAAAGATGGTCAACCATTTCATATAATGTTGCCACCACATGCCCTCAGGAATTGGGATACTGCATCTGATACGTTACGTTAAAGCTGCACTTGTTCTATGTACGAATTCCACCTCAGTTTTCAAAGCGAATGTTATTCGCCAGTCCAGTCCTTTTGCAGCCGAAACTGATCCCGCTGAAGTGGCCCCAAAACACACGAAAAATGAAACCTGTTATGAGTACTTTCTTTCTTCTAATTGTGATTCATGCCTTTACATTCCAGCCATAAAGTTAATGTCCCAACATGGAGATACGATTCTAAATTTTATGCCGTCATGTCTCACCTGAAGTATGGTAGCTTTTGTCCTTAATTTCATTTCCGAGCGTCGCAGCTCACAGCGTAGTTATACCGCAATGGGATTTCAGCGACGATGGATATAGCCCGTCTCCCCTCATCCTGCCACCACTTGCCTCCCGCATCCTCTACCCAGAGATTATTAGCATCGTCCAGCAAACAAGCCCCGTGCGCTGAGGAAAACATGTATCTACGTAGCAGAAAATATAACCACTATGGCGTTATTAAAATAATCTGCACCAGCATATAAACCGTAATAAAGAGGTCCAGATAAAGCCTGAATGTAATAATAACATAAATACAAACCAAGGTTGATGTTAAACAGTTCCCTGAGGGAAAACAATGTCTTCCAATACGGCAAATAAAACCTTCTATACGAGACTTTTCCAGCGTCCCTGGACGTTTGAAGGAGGGACAAAACATTTCAGAGTAGAGATGAATGAGTCCCGAGATTGAGCGCAATATTTTTTCAAAATGGCGAGGTGATGAGGAAAATCGGCACTGAGTGAATTGGTGTTCCTGATTTTGAAGGATAGTGGAAAATGTAGCTGTTTGTTAAACTGGGCAATGTTCAGCATCGTCTATAAGTTCGCTAATCGGTTTTTCCTGGGATATTAAAACCCGCCAGGCTGAAGGATTTCCTGCAGCACTTTTAAACATTAAGTCCGGGATTCTGCTTATGGAGTAATACCAAGCTGCAGGCCGCTTGATAACGCAGTTGGTTGCATACTAAGGTACGCCTGATTATTTCATTGCAGTCCGCTTCCGCCCATGTTCTTCATTTGTGTCCAGGAGTTCATTTGCTACCAGTACAAACTAAAGGTAGAGCCGCCGCCACGCCTTTGCCTTTAGGCCTTTTGATATTGAATTCCAAATTAAATGGAGTGTTTGCTTGTTGAATCTGAATTTGCTCTAAAGAATGATTTTTATGAATTTTATTGGAATGCCGAAACAAAAGAAACTGAAAGAATATTCACAGCAACAGCGCACTGTTCAGCCAGTGGAGATTATACACCTGCCTATGTAAGTCTGTTTTTCATGCAGACGATGAAATTTTGCTGACATAGAGCTGGTTAATGTGATGTTTATTCTGGAGGAAACTTCCACTCTGCAATGATAAAGGCGTTTTGAATCGGTTCAGACGACCTCATATTTGTGATTATTGAAATTCGTGAGCGTTATCGGCAATTTCATATCATCAGAATGACGAGATTTTCTGTTCCTTCTGCTAATCCTTTAATTAATATGGAAGCTTTTATTTTTTGTGGATGGAAGCACTCACAGGAAGTAATGGTTACCAGCCTGACAACCAGCCTGACTTCTATAGCATAAAACCTACTAAAACCTAGAAAATGGAAAGAAACTCTCTGAAAGGCAAGTTCCAAAGAACTTTCCAGGTAGGGTGTTAGGGAATAACGAACAAATTTATGGAAAATTTTGAAGTACGGTTTGTGGATATGGACAAATAGGTTTTATTTTAGAGCCCTGAGACTCATCCATCTAGCTGCCTGATTGCCACACAAACCATGCTCCATGGAAAGGGACCTCTTTTCCTGAAGATTCCCGTGACTCTCCAATAGGGTAGGCAAACAACTTGGTGGGTCAATTGCCATTAAAATGGAAAGTGAAATAGGAGGTTAATTCAAATAATATCGCACACCAGATGTGGAAGCGAATTATATGAACAAGGTGGAATGGACAGCGAATGTAATTTATAATCATTCTATTATTGAGTTCGCACTGCAAGTCGGACTTCACTTGTTATTAACTCAAATCAAGTGGCACTGGCCTGAGACTGACTAGTATTGACAGGCTGTTGTGTTCGAATATGGTAACAGAAAGGGCATGGCACCTGCCGATGCTGGATGTCAGTTTAAAGCAGTTTGAGAAATGTTTACGTGCACGAAGCTTTGGGTTAGTATACAGCTCCTCAACCCAAATTAAAGATATTCAATGGTGTCAATGCCGTATCCAACATTTAAAGCTGACGATATTACATTAAAACCGCCGAAGATTGATATGTCACTAATAAATCCAGCTTCGGTCTTATTACCATACTTCGTCCTTCGAATGCGATTTAGAGAGCATGCAATGTTGTCGAAGAACTGGATGCCGATTGTATTGTCCTGGTTTGCTTTAAAAAACGAAAGATTAAAAGCGAGATTTTGTTACTCGGTCGTTAATAGAGGGAAGGTTGTTTTATAATTTCGTGTACCAGGCAGCCTGAAATTTTGCGTTTTCCGCGCTTGAGCACCAGTATCTGAAAAAATCTTTACAACGCAGAGGTTTACGTCTCCGCACGTCATCAGGTAATTCCACCAAATGCATTATCAGGCTGTTCTCAAACCGAAAAGGGGATTATGTAGTGGTCTCGCGGCATGTTTTGTGTCGTCTGGTTTTGGTTCCAACCGGTTGTGACACGATTGCTGCGCATCGGTTGCAATTGTTGTTTTCCGTTCAGGCAATGATGTTCATTTGTTCAGTTTGTTTGAAGGTCAAGAGTTTAATTTGAATGCCTCTGAAGGAAAGCCCCAAAGCTGGTAGTTCTGGCATGCTCTTCATCTTATTTAAGTAATTTATTACTGACGATTTCGTAAGATATGGATACCTGCCATCCTGTGAGCCTAGAGTACCGGACTAAGGTATTTGTTCCTTGTAAACAATTGATTTGTTGGATGGTACCACTCACCGCATTAGGAAGGGTTTGAGTTACCGGCGGGTGAGTAGTTGAAGTACTAGCCCTGACGGTAAACCTATTTTTACACCTTCCTTAAAGATCATACTGGAAAAGGACATTCTCTAATGAGACAGTGAGTGAAAGAGAATCACCAGCCTCCCAAAAAGGCTAATACAGCTGAAATATATAGAATGAAAATATTCTTGTTCTACCAACTTCCAAAATGTTTGTGTTAATATCCAACTAATGCGCTAAAAATCCAAGTTCCCATCACTTGGGTCACTGTTCAGAGGGGGACTAGTACTGGCGGAATCCTGATTTATTTTTTCCAGCCTGAGTTTTTGTTTTTCCACCGGACCTAATTGCATGTTAATTATTTTGGTTTTTATTGTGTTCTTTATTTTTCACTTTGTATGGAAAATGAAATAAATGTTGTTAATTTTCTGGCACCAAATTAATATTATTCTAATCTAATTTGGTCAAGCCACAGCCTGGAATTTACAATCCGAACTGAAGGTAACAGCCAAGGATGTTCAGAGGGTTTTAAAGTGGAGAAGAACACCAGACGTACTACCGTTGGCACGCAGACCTTATTCTATAAACTGGAAGCAAAGAACCAACCTCTTTTCAAACAAAGGATAACAAAATATTTAAAATAAGTAATGGAAGAATTGCTTTACTTTAGTATTCAATTATGCCTTTGGCTTTGTTTCAGAGTGGATTCAATTTTAACGCACTTTTAAAACTTGATTGTTTAGCATCAAAATAAATTAATAAAAACTGTAATAAACTTGAACTATATCCCAAGTAATAGCGGCATGGTAATTATAATACCGGACGGCCATAAGCGGACGTTAGGCGTTTGCCCACCAGATGCTACTCACATGTCGGATCCTTTCAATTTCTGCTTCCTCCCAGAAGAAATTTTGACCGTAGGGCTGACATCGCGAATCATGAATGGAAGAAATTGTTTTGAGAGTGTCAACGAAGAATCTTCTGTTATTCCAGTCTGAAGGTCTCATCCATTCTCCACAATATCTGAGAATGAATCAAAAATAAATCAACAAAGTCCAATGGAATGAGAGTCCCGGATGCAGAAGTTTGCACCATTATGCGTTTGTTGTAAATTAACATACCTGAATAGTTGGTATCATTGTCAGGTGGAAGGAATTAAACCTTCGAAAAGGGCTGGATGTTTGGAAGTTCACATTGGTTTACGATCCAGCACAGAGTCAAAATATCACCGAATGACGGTTATTCATCATTGCCAGATCGAAAATATCAGGCCTATTCTGTTTTCTCAAAAATAATACCCATACCCACGTTGGAGTTCATCTAAAAAATAAACACAGATAGCACCACACGTAAATAAATCGCCAATATTCGTCTTGCCTTATTCTCATCTCGGGAGTTGCCCAGCCTACCAAATCTAAGTTCGAAAGAGGTTGCCTCTTTTGAATCGCCCCGGAACAGTGGTTAGCGATACCGGTAGTACACCCTTAAATGGTGTTACCCGGGCGTTTCGCAGGTCATCCGCCACTTGCTGGGTGAAGCATAGCCTAGGTCCTGAATGAAGTGAAAATAATGGACCCCACCAAAATCTTTTCCTTCAAGTTCCAGGGCCCAGGGGCGTGTTGTTCTCTGTGTCCTCTGAAGCGAATCACTTTCAACCTTCCGCGGCCCCGGTGGCATCACACCTTGCTGCCACGGTTATCCGTGACAAAAATTACGGGTTGAATAAGGCCCAGGTGGAATTTATTTGAATGGATGGAAGTTGTCACATTTTTAGAGCATTGTTACACGAATTATTCTCCTACACCCAGACTGTGATTCATCAGACGTCAAAATAGTGTCACTTAAGCTGGTGTATTTGCACCTTGAAGAATAAGAGAGGAATGTTCAGAAATGGAAATCAAAAGTGTTTTTTCCTGACTTTGATATATTTTTGTTTTAATTTGAATTAAATTTAGTTGATGCCCTGGTGTGAGTTCTGGTTTTACCCTCTTGGTTCATACCTGGTTTTTGCTAATACCACTCAATGGCACTACTACTGAGCAACAGGACAAAATTTGAAGTCAGGAAAATAGGGGATAGCACCAGCCCATTGCAGACGGATCATGCCGATGGTGTTTCTCACCTATCACCAGGCAGTTTGCCATGACGGGAGTAATACATACATCCCTCTCCAGTGATGCACACCATTCTTTCTCGAAAATCTTCAAATTATCCTGAATGTTTTGTACCAAGAAATCTATGAATTATCCCTGAGCACTGGTAAGGAATAATGGAATTTATTTTGCAAGTTCTCTGACAATATCATTATACGTATACAGATATCATCGCAACACGTCCAAAATTAATATTAACAGAGTTTGGAATGGAATTTAATTTGTTGCCTTTAGTTTATGAGAACTCGTTCAGTCCCAACAGATCAAAATAATTAAATTTTGGACGAGACCCTGTTCATCAAGTACCACCGTTCCGTGGTTTGAATGAGGCTGATTTTGCCCTGACTAATGGGACCGAGACGAACTGGAAATCCAGAAGTGAAATGAATTGTTCAAAACAAACCGAGTTTCATCCGAATTTTCGTTTGCTCTTAATCGCCATCAGATTCTGCACCTGTCCTCCACCTATTTTCCACCAACTCTACCTGAATCATTTATGGAAGCAATGGAAAACTATTTATTCTAATGTGTTGGTTCACCGTTTGCGAGGAATTTACCGTTTTGAATCATTGTTTTAACACCTTGTTATTCTGAAACTTTCACCAAGTTAACGAAGACTGGCCTTATGTCCAACATATGTTTTATCTGTTTCATGTTTATGTCGTCATGTTTTACAAATACTGAATTATATTTTAATGGAAGATATTGACCCATACATTTTCAAAGAATGAATGTAAGTCACAATAAAAATCCACCATTACCTGTTGTTCCAAAAGATCACTTCAGACGATAAGGTCAAATTCTATATACCATAGAATCGAACGCAAATTGCATTTGAGAATACTGTTACAAGGGTTCAGGAAGGCTGAGTTTGCCATTCGCAATTACACCCATCGTATGGAATTTAACAGAGGCAGATTTACCGAAGTTCGTCAGTTTGCCACCGAAGGCACGGAGCGTTGATGCGCTTTGAGGTCCTACTTCCGTCCACTGAATGATTTAATCTTTTTGAGAAACCATTATAGATCAAAATGAGCGATGGGTGAATGGATGTATGCCGATAATCATATGAGCCTGCATAGATGAGCGAAACACGCGGTGTCACCTAGTAAAAGAAGTACTCGCTCTTAGTTTTCCTTGCCCGTCATCTGGCTGTAATCTTCCACCCATACCCAACGGGCGTGAATCACCCAGAGGTCGAGCGCCAGAACAGCGTTAGCAACGATTACGGCTACTGACCGCTTCCGCGCAAATTTCGAGCTGTCCCAGGCTGGTTTATCACCGCTACCGGATCGTAAAGGTTCGACCCCGAGGTTTATTCCGCAGTTCAAAGCAGCAACAAATACCATGATGCCACCACCTCTGCTTGATGTGAAGCGTCACAACCTGAAACGGACACTTATCATTTGTTCAGGTTCTGCTTTAAACGTTTATTATTTAAAACTTATCAGTGAGTAACTTAAAAGGGTTGATTGTTTCATCGTTCTAAAGGCAGGCGGAGCAACATCAGCCTCACAACCTGACCACCTGAAATCTTTCAGGCACCTTTATCTGGTAATTTGTCATTTCACTAAAATTACTCACCAGCGGATCAAACGGTTTGCCTCAGCCCTTGTCATGAAAATATTGATAACCTGATGTTTTTTCGGTAGTTCCACCATCTGGTCGGGTCGGCTTTACTTTATGGTGAATGACCTTGGCTTTTGTCACGTCGCATATTTGTGAAGGATGCTGAAAGGGTACGAAAAAGCCACCCGAATGGCGAAAATCACTTTCAGGAAACCGATCTTTTCGAGCCAACCAAGTCCGCGAAATGTATTGTATTTTGGCTTTTGTCAGCCTGGCGGCTGGCGAGGTCTGCCAAACCCGGCCACCACCAAAAGTGTTTCGTCTTTTTATAGGCGAACCAAATTATTGAATACCGCCCACCCAGCTCTGGAATCAGTTCACATTACCGTACCTATACCAGTAATTTCCCCATTTCCTGTCATACCTCAAGGTTAACGTCGCCAGCGTACCGGTACTTCTTACCCTCCGGCGTAACTTGAACCGACCCGTTAGTTTGTACCCCGTCCACCTTTGAGCAGCGGCTGCGCATCGTTACCGCTGGCTTATTCCATCAATCACTTGCATCGAGGTACAACGTGCCAGGGCCAAACCATTCATCATAAACCAGACCACCCGGCAACTTAAAATACGGTATGGTGGGTGTTGTACCATTCTGGGTAATAAGGTACCTATAGTGTTTGCCCTTCCAGATGTCTCCGGAAGCCTTGAGCCGACCATAAAGTCGCGGTATGAGCGTCATCCAGCCGGCGCCGCTACTGCTGGCATTTACTGACCAGGATTTAGCAGGGTTTCCGGCTTTGCCCGGACTGGCATACGGTCCGGTGAATTAACTCTTCCGAGGGGCCTCGACCACGGAGTGGCCCTGCGCTGCATCTATGGTCACCAGCACTATGGTTCAATCTCCTCGGGCCGTACCGTGCCTCGACAGACAGCAATTTGCCTGGCGAGAAACGCGGAACGAAGGCACGGTGAAACGGTGTCCTGCCACGCCAAATCAGCCGGTGCCGCTAAGATTTATTATTGGTGGGGACTGGTAACTATCCAGCCTCACTTTAACCACGCTATATGTCACAAACTAAATGCAGAAATATAAGTGAAAATCAAATAGACAACAACGACAACCTTCCCTTCCGTTAAGCGGTACAAATGAGCACACCAATCCCATACCTTTAACATGTCTCAAATGCAGCAGAAACGATGAAAGAAAGGGATTACACGCATCCTAACCTCTGCTTCCAAGAAATGGGTAATAACAGCCTGCTGCGGTATCCACGCGAAGATTGCAGGGATTCCTGAAGACCACGTGCACGACTAACCACCCACAGCAGTACCTAGACACCCATTCAATCCTTAGAAACAGTCTCAGGCTATGGACATACTGCCAGGGGTTACCATGAAACACAGGACCCCCTCAACTTCCCTGCCACTCTTTGTCCCTCGCAGCCCCTGCCTAAATCTCTGACACTCCAAATACCCCAAAACTTTGGGCCGGAAACAGAAATCCTTCCAGTGCAGGCACTTGCTACAATTGGTCACCGACTTAAGAACTCCACCTTTAACTGGCTTGGCTTCAATAACTTCTCAGATGACTCACTGGTACAACCCCATGTAATTCCAAAGATCTTGTGAGTCTCCAGAGAACTGCAACATGAGTCGCATTGACTATGGTTGTGAGCGCATTATGATATCACGTGCGTTAGTATACCATTCCGTGCAAACACTGAGAACGTGAGGAGAAGCCAGCAAAGCATTTAGAAATCGCAGTTCAACGGCTTCGCTGGTTAATATCTCACGACTTGCCGCGCTAAATATTTTCGCCATCGCTTACACACATTTAATCTGTTAGGCGTATTGAAAGGTAGTGATGCTACCTGGTAATAAGAAGATCAGGGTAATACATCTTAGGTCCCTCCTGCATGGAGTACTGCATACTCCTCTTGCCTGTATGGCTTCCCACGCCCAGCATTACGGTTAAGTACCAAGGCGCCAACCCTGGCCCCCAGGGTGGTTTAGGTGGTGTGGTGTTTATTGGTGTCCCCACTAAACCTTATGCTGTCTGGGATAGACCTTAACTCACCCGTGTTATTGAAGCAGAAAATACGACGACATTTTTCCATTGTTGTTTCAAACTATTTTCTTTGCCAAATACGACAGGGAAAAGTACTTTATTCCGAGCTCGGCGGAGGATTGTGAGATTGGCACAGGCGTGACCCAACTAACCAGGCCAGCCAATACGGTAAAACACCGCAGTACCAATGGTATGGAATCTATTATGAAAAAAACATAAGCTAAATACCTGGCAAGCGACAGAATACAGTCGAAGAGGAAGCACGTACGTAATGGAATCTTGGGGCCGAGGAGTGTCAAAGTTGGACACGAGAATAGTGTAGATGGAGCTTATTCATCGCACTTTCTAGAAAGTATTTATATAAAAGCACATGAGGTTGGCACAAATTGCTGGCGGGTAGTTCAGGTGGTGGTGTGTTGATGGGTAAGGTGAATTGGTCTGGTGACACAGGAGGGGTGAGGGTGATGGTGGAGGAACCCCGCTGAACCTGGGCCATGTTAAAGAGTGGTGACTCAGCAGGGGGTGCGCTAATGCTGCCATTTTAATAAATATACTGATTGATGAAATATATGCAACAAAGTTGCTAAGTCGCGACGACAAATAAGATGGTGGATTAGCAGATACCCAAAACCATTAAATCACCAGAAGGACTGATGGGGCAGACAGCCAGCAGATTTCCTGTAGCCGATGAAAGCTAATACCAAACAAAGAACGACAGGCAAAATGAGGCCGAAATACACAATGGGAAGTTCTGCCAGTCAGTGTTGGTAGCCATTAAAGGCTAACAGAATGTGGCTGGCAGCCTTTTGACGTGGAGTACAAGCCAGCTGGTGGAGGCCTCATGTCAGCTTTATAAACATACCTATAGCCTCTACCCTGAGTCCCGTGCAGTTTGACCTACAAATAGACATAGTATTTAGAAAGGTACAGAGAAGAGCCACTGGCCATCTAAAGCTGCTAAGGGATGAGTTATGAGGGAGTATCAGCGATCCGGGAGCCTTTGCTAGCTTAAGAAAAAAGAAGATTAAAAGTTAAATACGACTGACTTGTTTAAAATTATGCGCAATTAGTCCAGTGGATCGAGACTGGTGAAGCCAAAATGAGTTCATAAGGTCAAGCAGTTGAAACTTATGAGTAAATTTTGCTGGAAACATTGAAGTTTTTTCTTTACACGGAGAACCACAGACAACCAGAAATACAGGGTCTTGTATCTTACTTTATCTTCAGAGTTTCATCTTTGATGCTATTTGGAGGAATGAGGGATAGGACGGCCAGTTTTAGCTGGCCGAATACCCTGTTCCTATCTGAACCAACGGTCGTTTTATAATAATACAATTGCTAAGAAGGTTCATTTGTTTAGTTGTACACCCGATTGTTCAGTTGTCATCTTATTATTCGTGAGTATTATGCTGCTTTTTGCAGGTTCTGCCATTCAACTGCAAACATTTTTCCCTCCCTTGCCGATATTCACGTCTTAAGAACCTGATTCGCTCAGCCAGGTTCAGGATGTGCAGCATCAATCAGGAGGATATGTTTCATCTTTATTTGCAAAATTGTTTACAAGAAAGTAATCTTATTGAAATGTTAATACATGCAATTTGAGAGTGTACAGTACGATTTTCTACGGCCTGCTTTTCCTTGTAAACCTGATTTTTTCGGTTCTGCTACACATGGCCTGTTGTATTCAGCAAGGCTTCAAAATTGAAGCGGGACTTGAAATTGAATGACGAACGCCAATGCAGAACTGGCTACTGTTCACGCATATTCTGCCCGCTGTAAATGGAGAATGCCTGCAGGCACCAGTGCCTGTGGGAATTCAGGACCAATTTGCCCAGGAAAGTACAGAGTCTTAAATACGCCCACCTCATCCTGATTTACTGGTTCGTGAACATCTGTGTGTTTAACTACAAATTAGGTTGGGTTAGATAGTTGGCCCAGTCTTCTTCCAGATTTCCTATGGTGATATAGCAGAAGAAATACCGCAGAAGAATACAACCACCGTAACGTTAAATAACTAGAATCAAGTACTCCATAAATAGATATCATATTTATTATGTGAACACATTAATGCTTGAATTTGGAAACTAAGTAACAAATGAAATCAAACCTAATGCTGAAAACAGATTAGAGCAGAGGTAATTAATGACTCCTTTTTATTCCAGGTAGTTCGTGTTCATTTCTTCCTCGTCATCATCGTAATCACTACCTACCAGCCAACTGAAGTTGTCGCCTCTTCTACTTATATACTTTGCTTTATAAAAGCTCATGCAAATATTATTTGGGCAACAGCACCAAATGTTGCAGAATATAGTCAGTCTAATTGAGATAAGTAGATGCATAAGTCCTGAAGTTAGATCCGCCAGCTTCTCGCCTTTATTAATGCTGGTCTGTTCTTTGTTTTAACCTTTTTTATTAATTCTGGTTGCCAATCAATAGCAACTCAAGTTTTGGCTAAAATAGAATGTGTTACAGGACCTGATCCTCACCCCTAGAGAGAGCAAGCTAAATGTGTAAACAAGGCTTTGTAAACATACCAACGCCCAAATAAATTCCCTGTGCTTTTAAACTTATTTTTAAAATATTACTGATTAGATCCTGCCATAGCTAGTGCCCGGCAACAGATCCTAACTGAGGTATTACTTTTTTCCACTTGCTGAATATATCACACGTTTCTAATACCCGGTGGAGTTTGTCTTCCAGTTTATCAGAAGTCTGCGCCAACAGTGTAGTGAAGGTAATTCACTTGTTTGTCTTTTCTCCACTTTTAAGACTCCTAAAGACCCCACAGCTGTTAATAAGTTAGAGAGGATTGTGGAGTCCGGCGTTACCTGAGAGGGTCAAAAATTTTATCCAATAATGTTAATTTATGCAGGCCCAACATGTGACCCAGTAAGGCTTGGTGTCACGGTATCTGAGGTTGCCTCACCCTGAAACATTTTGAGAGTTTTAGTCGGTACGATGTGTTCGGCATAATTTTGATATATAATTGTGTTTCGAAAGTATAAGGGAGCTTCGGAGCAGTTCTGTACGTTTCTACCTCTTTTCGATATATTAATTCAGATCTTTTTTCCTGCGTCCCCGACCTTGCTGGACGGTGTTATTTCGCATGTGACAAATCGTCCCTTAAAATTGAGCAATATTTTTTCCAGCGCGGACAGGTGCATATAAAAATCTTGAAATTTGTTTAACAAAGTTCCTGATTGAAGATAGTGAAAAGAAATTGTATTAATGTTAAATGAAAATTGTTCATATAGATGCAGACGTTGGGTTTGGCATCTCAGCAAAGCATTCCAAATTTTTCCGTGATATTAAAACCGTGTTACGTTTGCAGGTTGGAGAGGTGGTTCTGCAGAGGTGCTATGATGAAGCTTCTCCATCTTAAAAATACTTTAAATAATAATTATATTCTGAGTAGGTGGAGTACCAATTGGGTTTATTGGGTATTACCATAACGCAGGGTTTATTGCTGCAGGAGCAGGGAATAAAGAAAATTGCAGATTTTACTTATTGCGTAACCAAGCCTGTCTATGTTCTTCTACCAGTCCAGTGGTTCTTATTTCGCCTGTATACTGGGTTTCAGTAATAAAATCCCAGCAGAGCCGCCGCCTTCGCTCTTTTTTGGTCTTTGTAGGGTCGCTTTGATGCTAATGTTTTGAATTCCAAATAAATGAGGTTATTACGAACCTAATTGCTTAAAGAATGATTTATTAATGTATATTGAATGTTTTGAAATAGTGAGTTTTGAAGAATATTCGCCTGAACAGTGCACTTTTCCGTGCCAGTGATGTGCCACCTATGTAAGTCTTGTTTACCTTTTTTCCATGTAGACGGCGAAATTTTGTTGATAAAGAGCTTTATGTTTACTTCTGTACGTTTTACCCGGTATTTAAACTGACCCAGCCGGATGCGCAGGTATCTAATTCAATGGTTATATGTTTGAGAATTTACCCTGAGTATACTTATTCCAGGGGATTACCCAGACCAGAGTTTTTGAACCCCAGAGCGCTGGCATCTGCAGGCAATGAATTTCAACCGATATATACTACCGCATATAACAGATTCTTCTGTTCCAGTCCTTCGCTAATCCTTTATTCGATCAGTATTTTAATAATGGGCTGCCATGGTTCAATTGCCACGCGAAACGCAGCAGCGACAAAGGGCATCCTTGTCTGTTGCCCAGTTTAAAGTACCCGAGCAAATGTGTTATTGATGCAACCAGCTTCTGGTTAGTATACGTAATTTAATCCATGCCCGCCCAACCCAAACTTCTCCAATGTAGTAAAGGTATTTTATCTTTCAATCATGTTGAAATGCTTCTTCTAATTCAATGATAATAATGTGTTTGGTTTAGCTGGTGAGTATATTACATTAAACAGGCGCTCAAGTATCTGGAAGATAGTGCCACTGGTCAAATCCAGTTTGACCCCGGTGATACCGAGGGGAGCACTTTCTCCAGACCTTCAGCGGATTTTAGAGAGTATTTGTCGTTATTCAGGAAGGAAATTATCCGTGGCTTTTTGGATGCACATTTGTAATAGTCCTTATTTTCTTTATTTTGGAAAGATGCGGATGAAAGGAAGAAGTTCCATAAGCGAGGGTATCGGTTTATTCTGGGCTTCTGTAAATAAAATAGGGAGGGGAGCTTAGTTGAGCTGGGGTAATTTCGTAAAACCCTGCAGTGGTTTTCGCTCAGCCCGCTGCTTTTTCCATCTTACACTGAGAATCCGTGGTACCTTTATAATGCCAGAGGTTTATCTAAGTTCTCCTACCAATTCAGCCGCCTCTACGAAATTGTAATGTATCCGTAAAATGTATTGATTTGTGTATTGTCTTCTTTAAAACTTCAGTAGTATATAGACGGTGAAGCCCCTGCTAAGCACATTATATTTTTGTTCAACATCATCTCCTGTTTGTTAGTATTTACTAGGATTGTACTTAATTTTCGTGTTTCTATATAGAATTTGGTTGTACCCAAAGCTTTTATTATTTATCCTCCATGTTCTATAATAATACGTCTGGATTTGTAAATTAGATGTTCAGTTTCATTGCCAAGAGGTTTAATTCTGAATGAGCCCGCCTCCCCTATGAGTCTCGGCTGGAAATTCAGTTACGTGTTTTTCACTATTTGTAATGCTTTTATCTCTAAGCGCTTTCTTCGCTTCGGATTTATTTCTTGAAAGATATGAGATAACGTCCTTTTACAGTTAGCCCCTGCAGCTCCTGAGTATTCCTGCGAGACCATAATACCTAGAAAGAATTTGATTTGTTTGGATATAAATCTGCATTACCCCTTTACTCAGCTAATAGTTTTGGTTGGAGGCTTATCTGTAAGAGTGTATGTTTAGTAATTTCAGTTCAAGACTACCGGAGCATGGTCCCGGCCACAGTGCATCTATTTGCTAAAGATTTAATCTTTTTAGGTAAGTAGTTGTTCATAAAAGGAAGTAATCAATCCTTGAGTAGCAGTCACGTACTGGTGAGTAGTGAAAGTATATGTTCTTAATTTAGCTTAAAACCCAGGGGTTCCATAAGTTGTGACGTTATAAACTTTGTAATTAATTCGCGGTGTGTTAGTTGCTATCTCCTGTATAAAGTCCTTATCTAAAAGTGATTTTAAAACACACTAAAGTCCCCAGCCATTATAACTTATATGTCTATTTGGACAGCAAACAAATTTTAAAATTTATCATCAACATTAGTGAGAAACATTTATCAAAATCCTCATTTTTAAAGCGATAAGTTCCCCATGACCATCATTATATCTCCCTCAGGATCCAGGTACTACATATCTGACAAACATGCCCGGTTCTATGTATGAGTATTCCCACCTCTAGTTTTCTTCTCAGAAAACTAGAAATGGAACATTTGACCAGTCCAGTCTTTTTTGCAGCCATCCGATCCCTACTTAGTAAGGGTTCTGTAAAAATACTATTTTAGCATTTAGACATGTTAGGTATACTTTCTCTTTTTAACGCATTCAGCCTTTAACACCTTAGCTAGCTGCTAACGGTCCACCATGGATAATTGATTCTGGAGTTTGCCATAGTAGTCTTAACTGGAAGTGAAAATAGTTACAATTCTAATTTCCTATTCCCCAAGAGAGTTAAGCGTACCTTTATTATTACGCTTGATAGTTACAATTGCAAAGATTGGTATGATGATTATGATCGCTTCCGCTCTTCCTTTAACCCCCTCTAATTCCCTTTTTTGCCTCCCAGAAGCAAAACCCGCCGCAGTCCCCAGTCCTCTGGACATACCCGTAGGTTTAAGCGTCCAAAACCGCTACCAAACCGCAATGCAGCGGCGCTTTTTTAGCGTTATGAGATATTCGCCATTATAGTCTTTAAAGAGAAGTAACTTTGTAATCTGGCTATAGTCTTCAGCAATGAGTAATTGACCAGGAGCCGCGGGTCTGGTGCTCTATGACCTAGACAAGCACGATGAAGTTTAATATAAATGAGAAATTTATTTTGAAATGTCACGTAACACGCTGAATCTCAAAATTATAGTTTCAACATTTTACATTTTACAATTAGAATGCAAGTTAGTTTCATACCAATTTACATTGTTTCTGAAGTGAAATGGCGGTTACTGATTTTAGGTATGAGCTGCAATATGTGTTCCTCCAAATTGCCTTTTGCCGACAAGTTGAAATGTTCTGGATCCACTGGGATGACTTCAACAGTGATGTAATTGGAGATGACTGGAAGTTTCAGGTCTCTACGACATCAGATGCCACGCCTTTGTGGTGACTCCCTGCGCTTATTGATGATCAACCCGATCTCCGTCTCTTGTAGTTTTCTGCCTGATCAATTCTCGGTCTGGTTTTCAAATGTGGATGGCCTTAATATCCTGAGAAGGACTTACAGAGAGCATTGTTAAAGCCCCTACAGATTCCATTGCTTTTTGTTCGCTGCCCGCGTCTTTGTGGTCTCTTTGTACATCTGTACCACCTCCATGCACCTCCAGAGGAATGGAATCATTGAAGGCCGACGAAGAAGAGGAAGTTGTGTTTTATTTTTGTGAGAAGGCCATTCACGGTTAGTGGGCAAAATAAACTCTTCGTTTTCCATGGAATGTTTTGAATCAACGACAAAGTAAAACCCCCAGACTAATGTTGTGCAAATGTCCAGGGCTTTTCTTAATTTTTCAATTTTACGGAATGGAATATGTCACTTTACCCATCGTTATTCTAGGCACTTGGCCCAGAACTTTGAATATGGAAGAGTGATATAATTTTATGCATCTGCTGGGAAATTATAACGCGGCAGAGTACTTCCATACAAAGAAACTAATGTTATTAAATGGAAGAGGCAAAATGAAAAACAGACACTGGTGGAACAGCGGGAGTTTTATTAGTGGGGAGAACATCGTTTCACTGTCACTGAAGCTACCTTCATTGGAGGATGAATAATGGTTCAGGAGTGGTGACTTCATGACATTATGAGTTGTTTGTGCCCGCTGCGCAGATGTTAAACGCCCTAACCTTTTGCCTCAAAGAGCCCGCCTTAGGCGTGAGGCGCCACCTGCGCACCGCGGAAGAGGCACCACAACTGTTTAGTGTTATCTGCGCATTCTTACTTGCAGACGCAAACTGAAAAGTATGGTCTCTGCTCGAACTTTTCTACAAAGGAAAATGGCCAGCACCCACCACATCCGTTTTCGTAGCCTCCCGTATTAGCCACTTAAACCAGCCACCTCGACATCTGGTTCATGAGGGCTCAGTTTCCTGAAACGTTCAGCCTCTTTTGGCCCCTGTGTTATGGTGCGGTTTGAGTCGCACCACAGCCTGATAACTTTTCAGCCTCCTGCCACTTGAGTGTTTCCACAATAGCAGTACCAGCCACCCAGACCTCTGAGTCATATTGAAGTCTGATGTATATAGATTGAACAGGACCAGAGAAAGTACAGTCCCCTGGGTGGCCTCTGTACAGTTGCACACAATGTCAGGACCTGTAGTTCCTATCATATTCAGGATAGTCCACAATTCATTCAGTCAGTTGTCCTGGTGAGCAGAGGCGACAGCGAGGCCTGAAATACTCTTACACCATGGGAGGATCGTAATATGGATGATGGGTATCCGCTTCCATCTTGTATGAATCCAGAGAATAGGCAATACATCGTAATTAGGTGGTGGGCGGTCTTCAGATGAATGAGCAACATCCTCGAAGAGCAATAAAGAAGGAAAGCGAATTAACTGAATGGAATCGCAAATCAGTTTCGTCACGGCGAACCTGCTGTACTTTGGGTCACAGAAGATAGATGGATGTAGTACTTCCGAATGTCTCGATAAAAAGTGAGTTAAAAAGCAAAGATCGAAGGTTCCCAAATCATTTAAATTTACCCCAGCGAGAGCACATTTTACTATTAACATTGGACGTTGACTTTGGTCACAGAGTCCAATGGCTGATATAAATAAAACTTCTCGGGAATCATCATAAATAAAGGAAGCCCGTTTTCACCTGAATGATTCCATTCTGGAAAGAGAATCAGGTACTGGAAGGCCTCGAATTGAAAGCAATTTTACTGGCGAGCGAAGAGGTCCAGTATTTTGGCCCATGAATAATTTAGCAACCAAAGGAGATCATCATGACCTTAGTGGGATAGAGTGTCGATGGAGACTCAGTGGGTATATTCTAGCCAACTTCAAATATTTGGTGTCTATTATGGATGTCCCTGTTCAACCCTTGAAGTGGTAGGGCCGCGTTGCCTGTGAAATGAAAAGCTGGGCCCGACTTCCGGAAACTTCTGCACCAACTTGGTATACAATGATGCCCGGAGAACTCAACCCGATAAACTAGCTGCCGAGTGTTGGAAGTTCGCCTCAAAGCATCAAATCGAAGGCCAACCCCTGGAGGATGAATTTCTGCTTTGAAGGACTTTGGACACGACCTATGGTGGATAACCACCATCTCCGGCGGTGAATTGCTGTCCATACGCTACTCATATATTTTTCCATGAGTTCACAGATACCCAGTGGCCCTTTATGGTTTCGGGTAAGATCGGATGATTAACAAATTTGATCACTTTTAGTATTTGGTACTCAACAACCCACAGTTGCTGCTCTCACCACAACGAATTATGTTAATCGAATGTAACAATACATAGCGACTCGTATTACTACAGTCGTATAAGAAACAAGATGGAAAATGTTATACACCGAAGAGGGGAAGAAGTTGTGACTTGATTGTACTCACACCTCAGAAACACTTGAAGCCGACGGGCTACTGGCTGAATGTTGTGGTTCTTTAATCCTTTCAGTGCCGCACAACCACTTGATTGATTAGACGTTTTATTAATGCCGGAGAAAATTCAATGTAATACTGATACGCCAGCTCTACGCAGCCAAAGCAAGTGCAGTGTATGGTATCTTGAAGTTAGTCTTAACTTTGGCATTATTAACTTCATCGGTGATGCAAAAAAAGAATTTTCGCTTGTCCGTTAAAACCTGATAGCCAATTGAATTGAACATAGATGGTGATGGTGTCATTGTTACAGCGAAGAGGGTAAAATCATCCCAAAGAGTAATGGTGTATGCCCCAGGAAGAGAGGGCACTGGAGCATCTCAAAATGCCACCGGAAGGGTGCTGCGGAAACCTTTTGAAGTTCCAGAAAAATCAACAAATGGTTTATGGTTTCCGAAGGGTAAAGGTTCTTATGATGTTGATTGGGAAGTGCCTGAGTACTTCATTGAATCTTCCATTATGCATTGTTTCCTTGAAGGCAAGCAAGATAATCACAAATAGGGATGGCTAAATGGAATTGTTAGTGGAAGTGGATAGCGAACCGCTTGTACTCTTCATAGGACCCTGTTAACATATGGCTGGTCAAGATCAAACAGTTCAAATAGATTTTATTTTCATAATGCACCACTATGGGATGTAAAAAGATAAGTGAATAAATTATATGAATAACACTCTTATGTCCTGCATAAGTCAGGGCCTTCTGGCGTTTAAATATTCTACTGTCTTCACCTTATAATTGTTTTCTATTGCTTCTGACAGCTTTTTCTTGTCTGGCTTATTATTTGTTCAATTGTATTTTCGCATTTTATTTAGCGTAGTCAGTATCATTTGTATTTATAGTATGTCATCTTCGATAGATGTTTGTATTTTGTGGGTAATTTCTATATAAGTGTTACTTGCTTCACACCAATGAAACCAATTATGGAAAAGTCCGAAGCGTACATTTAAATGCCTCCAGCATCTTTATGGGTTTTGGTGTTTTGCTTTTTCTTGTATTTTTCCTGAATGGATTTTTCGCTCGCTGTTCTTGATTATTTTGTTATTACCGGCCGAACAAAACAACGTACCGAACATTTATTTTACAGCTACTTACAAATATAGTCGTAAGTGCTTTATATTGGCATTAGGAAAAAAACGAAAGACATGCAATTTATAAAACAAGAAAATAAATCAATATTAACATCGACAAGTGAGTATGTCTGTCGGCCAGGGGGGACAGGAAACAATAAAACTCCACTGCTGGAGACAAAATGAAATCTGTGGGATTGAGACCGCGACTGCCCAGTCCTCTTGGGTATTCTACCTGCTAAAGGAAAATATCCCTTTGGGATTTAGGGTTCTCAATGAAGTATGGATGATGAATGATATCGTAGGACTTTGCCTTGAATCCATTCATCAGCTGTTGGGAGCACGAAGAGTAGTGGAAGTATACCCACCAAAGAAACCGAAAGTAAGAAAAGAGAATAGGGGTCAAAATCGATTTTGAGAGCCACTGCCAATAGTTGTTTTGACAATTGAAACAGAGTAATTGTGGATCAAGTTAAATTTAAGATTAAACAAGTTATAAAAAGGCCGTTAGTGAATGGGGCAGCTTTTGTTGCATGAAGTGTTTATCAATACCAGAATCTACTGGAAGGCTATTCCAGATTTAGTGGGCATATCGGCAGAAGGCTGCCCGCCCTACCACCACTTTTTGTTTTGTCCTTGAATTCTATGCATACCATTTGAGAATTGAGTACGATTTGAAATTTGTTATAAGGTGTTGCAGGCTCCTGACAGGGTAAGACGGAATGGTAGAATGACGGCAGGCTTTGGCAAACCATAAGCAGAACTTTGCAAAGTCAACCCTGAAAGTTCTCCATACGGTAAACTGAAAGTGTAGTGATACTCAAACCCTGGATAAATGTGTTCAGATTTTTCCCAGTTAGATTCTGAAGGAATGCACTTTGAAACGATTTATATTCTTTTGGTCCAGAGGAGAGCAAGCAGAATTCAGTCACCGAAAACAAACGAACTGAATTTCTCAGCATCTTTCAGTGATATAAGAGGTCAACCCCTTACTTCATGTTTCTTGGAGTGAAAAAGATGTCCTATTTAACTGATTAATATGTGATTTAAATTAGATTACACAACAACTCACCCCAAGCTTTACCGCCTGACTTTTAATCCTAATGTATCCAGCTGGTTTCTAATATCTCATTGTATCCCATTATTAGTTGACTACCAAAATTTTGCCCTTTCTTCTATTGAACTTGAGAAAATTACTATTCATCCATCTGACAAGCCGATTCTGCTTCAAGAATCATGAGAGAGTCATCAGCACATAAGTACATGTGCGTCATCAAAGAAGGTGAGAAGCTCATTAGTTCCCCGAGAGACCTGGAATCTGTTTATGCAACTGAGAAGGAAAGCGTTAAGAATTTGAGATAGAGCCCTGTAATTCACCATGCACGGATATTGTGTTCTCTATTAAAATTTACCACAACCTCATTAAAGACTTTCTTTCTCCTGTAGATCAAACCTAATTTATGACCCCGCTGGAGAGATGGCCCACCCACCGATCATGATTTTGGTGAAGATATGACACGGACAATGGAATTTCAGATCTAGAGATGAACAGACAATGGCTTCACTGCGTTTCACTCTGCAGCCAATTTTACTTAATGGAGCAGTTTCTAGGTTGTGATTTGTCTCAAAACCCAAATTTGAATGCATCATGATTTAGCTTTAGGAACCAGCCGCCTTGGTTTGCCTTGCCCAGCCTTTTTAGCTACCTTTGAACTTTGTTTTGCCTTTAAGTTTCAACAAGTCTGAAGTAATAAGGATGTTTTGTGGTCTGCTTTAGCAAACCCTGAGTTACATGACTTTTCTCTGTTAGGCTTGCCTTTGAAGTGTGTTTTAGGGACCCTACTGGGTGTATATTTTTTAGAAAACTGGAGACAGACAGCCAAAGCCACTAGCACTGGTTCGGTGCTCCCTCCCTGACATGGTGGATTACGCCCCGCTTTTGGGAATTTGTTTGTTGTTTTTGAAGGACCCCATTCACTCAAAGATAACAAAAATACAAATTCAGGCACTCAGTTACAACAGGTCGCTGTTTCTGGTTTCTGCTTCAAATATCTTTGTGTCAGTCCCTGCGTTTAATTCTGCAGCCATATTATTTTACACCATACTGTTGTCTCTCATGTATCTGAATTGGGAACACGCCAATGTCCACCTGGTAAAAGACATGTCCAACCACTTGGCACCATATTCAGATCCTTTCACTAAATACAATGAAGACAGAAAGTTACGTAGTTATGGGAAATAAAAAACGTTTTGTATTAGACACCGCAACATTTTATTTGTATTTGTTTTCATGGCTCAACAGCCAATTTGATGGTGACTTTTGCTTTTTCTGACTATGAAGATCTCAGCTGCTATTTCCTTCCATTTTATGTTCATTTTCGTTGAATCATTATTTCCCTTGTATACGTGTTCGTGTGTCCATGAGCTATTAAATGGATTTAGTGTTATCAGTATTTCTTGGTTGCCTTTGTTCTTTTTTAGCATAAGCATTAATTGTAAATATTGTATTTCATCATCTCTAAGTTTCTATTAACATATAATTCATTGTAGTCCTCTCAACCTCGTTGTGAATATTTATAATCAGTCATGGGCAACAGGCTGCGTTCCTGCTATTTTCAAATATTGGCTGGCATGGGATGGCGTAATGAGACCTGCTGTGTCTCTTACTGATGTTGAGCTAATTCTGTCCATGCTATATTAATCGCATTGGTGGATGCTATGTTCCTGACTCTCAGATCTTCTGCATTAGGATTCTCAAGAACCTCATCAGTTCTCCCAGCCAACATCAGTACATGCCCTTTATACTGGTCCTGCTGTCCTTTTCCATTTTCTTTAATCTCTGATTGTCGTTTTACCCTCCTGACCCATTCCATCTGAACTAGTGTAGGTTGAGGTACCATTTCAAGGGATGCACCTGTCCACCTGATGGATTTGTCGTGGTGGGTAAGTGGTAATGTGTTGTATCAATGCATTCTAACCTCCTCCCTTTCTCCTCTTCCTACCCCTACCTGCTTGTCTTCGATCCTAGCCCTGAGCCTAGGGGACCCAACCTCAAATACCCAGCCACTGAAGGTGCTGCCCCTGCCAGTTTTCAGTACCTTCCGACTATCTGACTACTTTAATCTCTACCTACCACACCTTGTTTCCGTTTCTGATTCCTGCTTTTATCTGACTACCATCCTCCAGCCTCTATTCCTTTGTCTTCTTGCTATTCTACAAATCCTTCTCTCTCCCCTCTTAAGCCCTCTGAAGTTTTTCGCACCTCCTCCAGAGTTTGTGCTCTGTCTGCTATTAATTGCCTTTGCCTCCCTTTGTTTCAGTGTGTGTGTAGCGAAATGAATTGAAGAAGGTGCCTGTGTGCCGGTGATGCAGAGAGACATTAAAGGTGAATGTTTTCAAGGACCTGCGAAACCACCGTTGTATGAGCTGAGATAAGAAGAAGTTTGATGAAATATGTTGATGGATGTGTGAAGTTGCAAAAATAGAATTAGAAATTTCGAGATTGATCTGAGGATGTATAAAAGGACGGATTGGTGGAAGGGGATAGGTGCGAGTGCTTGAAGTGGAAGGGTATGATGAAGAGAGAGAACAAAGATGGAGAAAAGCAGCAGGAGAGCCAAAGCTGGATGTGGGAAGGATAAAGTAAGAGAAGATCTGAAGGAAAAAGTATCTATCTATAGGAGGCAGACCTGGTGCGTGAGCTTAATCAAGCACATCAACCCCTAATACAGAAGTAGAAGAAGAAGTCGCTTCAGGTGGAACCTGAGAGGGTCCGTTCCGCTTATAGTGGCCAGACCTCATAAATCCCATCTATGTGCTGTGATCAGTGATGAAAGGCGCTACATGAGGTAAAGGCTGTAAGTTTCTGGCCAGGTCAGTTGTCTATGTTGTAAAATCAGATGAAGCAACATTTAAAATGGGCTGCAGGGGGGCACTGAATCACCTCACTGCTTTGGTAGTTCAAATCCTGGGCCATTCTGGTCAACGTCTGTCTGGAGTGGCCACCTTCTCCCTTTGTCCACATGCATGTGCTGCTCATTCCATAGCTCATCGTGAGTTGGGTGGACTCTCTGTTAGTCTTCGTGCACCCAGTGGCAGACTGGCAAGTTCTTTATGGTTGCATATTGTGGCCCTTGTGAGACCTTAAATGGGATGAAGTAGCCCAGTGGATGGATGAACAGGGAAGAACCTGATTAAATGTGCAGGTTTCAGTCGTCCCTTGAAATAATGACTTTGAGTTTTGGATTTGTGTGTGTGTTTTTGGTGTTTTAGCACCATATCATGTCCTGTCATGTTTTGCAAGGCAGTTAGCAAGAAATGAGGAATAAAAGTTATGTTTTAGGACTTAAACATGATTCTAAGGAGTAACCTACTTGAAGAGCGGGATAACAAATGTTCTGTTAGCATTTCATTTTCTCTTTCTTTGAATAACTGTCACCAGTAATCAATATGGCAGGTGTGCTACACAGCTAATGATTTCATAAACTCATTCACTATGTTGTGAAGACCCTACTGTCATTTTTATGGCTGCTAATTCCAGAATAACTATCATTGAAAGCACCACCTGTAAATTATAGAAAGGCTTAATGCTGAGGACACTCTGTCTCTGTAAATCTCCTTCTTCTTTGCTGTCTTCCAGGTCAGAAAAGTTACACTCTCAACTGTGTGGCCTCCTTGATTTGTAACTCTAGCGTGTCGATGAACTACGGATTTGGGAGCCTGTGTGGATTTCAGAGTGCTGCAGCTCTGACCTGTGCAGCACCGTAAGGTGAGAATGAAACGCCATGTAGCGCTACTGACACTACAAGTTCAAAGTGGAGCTTAAGGAATGTGTGTGAGGAGTTGCCATATTGTTTGGAATAAAATGAAACACACATTTGACTTATTGAAAAATATGGTAAGTTGGCTTCGGTAAAGTTACAATTTGAATAATGTATTATTGTAATATTCATAAATAATAACAATAAGCAAGTACAAGTGAATACTGGCAAATACAACGAAGTGATGAGTAGGTGCACACTTTT
>NW_024380897.1:0-30645 GCF_016835505.1 Polypterus senegalus | reverse complement strand
TAAAACACTGTAACCTTAATGTCCTTAGAACCTTTTAGGGATTTGAAAATAAAGTGTGAGGAGCAAATGACAAGCAAAGAGGAAGGGTCAGGACAGAGCACAGAGTACAACCTGACAGTACCAAGCAAAATGTGTACAAGTAAAGCACAAACAAAGGAGCACACTGCAGCATAGAAATGAACTTGGGCAGTTCAAATAAAAATCACAAAAGCTGATATATCACTATGGTTTAATGTCTAATTTTATTAGGGTTAGACAGAACTTTATTAGTATATTGCTGTTGGTATAAAGAAGCCCCAGGCATGTTTCTTGACACACTTCTACTGAATGATTCTTTGGCTGAAATCCCAGTGTTAGTGTTTCAGAGAGGGATGTGCAGCATTGTTCATAGCACTCAATGTTGTTTTAATTCTCTCCTTTTCTATCTCCAGGGGGTCCAGAGTGTGTCCTATAACTGAGCTTTGGGAGGGAAGTTGTTGCTGTCAAGACATAACTTGACAATACCCACCATTGTACATAGCCATAGTCACAACTTCACTCAATCTTGGTTCAATGATTTGTACTATATTGTGCACATGTAAATTAAAACAAAGGGAGTAATAGTAGGTAAAGTTTAGCACAAAAATAATAGCCCTCAGAAGAAAACAGAACTGAATGATAGGTTAAACCAAATGCAAGTCCAAGCTGAAGCATGGCAATTTCTGTATGTGCATTTTGTCAGAAAGAATTTACAAACATACTGAGCGCATTGTGGCAGCCAGTCAATGGCATTTAATCTCCAGCTTTCCATTTCAGTTTACTATTTAGGAAAGTACATTTGTGAAGACTGTTAGTATACCCTAGGTCAGACTTAAGTTTCATTACAGGAATCTTTAAAGACCTGGGTAAATGGTCATACTTAAAGGAGATTCCTGGTGAAGATCTACTCTAATTTGCCACTAATTCAAATAGAAAAAATAATTAAATAGTAATTCATTCTGAAAAATACCTTGAAAACTGACTTTATTTTCCTTAACTATAAAAGGCGTTAGACTTTTTCCAGCTCAGCACTCTTGAGTCCATATATCTTGTATTGTCAAATTTTGTAGCCCAGTGGCTTGGCATTAGTATTTATAGGTTATACAATATTAAAAGATGCAAGATTAGCGTAGTCTGGAACTTAAACAAAATGCTATGTCTGTAAGCATGTCAATGGGAGAAAGTTTACTATAATGACACAGCTTATTATAGCAAAGCACTATATCAGAGACAGCAGGGCATTGTCACTCAATTAGATATAAATAAAACTGAAATAAAAACTACTGAATAAAAGATACAAGATATGATGAATTGAGGTAATTTCCTCTGAATAATGGTTTAGTGAGACAGCACTTTTACTGAGCCCATTGGCAGTGGTCATAGTGAATTATATGCATGCCAAAACATTTAAACAATTCTAGTACCTTGTCTTTCACAATAATATTTAGACTCAGTATTAATTACATTCTGAGATTATGCAATATTTAATTATAGCAAGTGTTGTGATGTGAAATTTTGAATAAAAGTTGATAAACATTTTGTATGTCTTTATTTGTAACTTAGACAAAGAATGTAATAGTAGTGTTATAGATAAAACAGCAATGGTTTAGAACCCTCCCTCCCTTTTAGGAATGAGTCTCTTTGTAATTTATTAGTTTAAATGGCACTTTTGCCACATGAATGTGGCGGATGCGCTGGACGTATCGTTGACTGGACAACACAGTAAATGTAGGCGTCTACCTATATATATCTATGTGTCGAATGCCAGCTTCCACATTCATCAGCTACATAAATTCCAGTCAGCATGAAATTAACTACGTGCACGCCCTGCTCCCTACCCCAACTCCTCCCAGAATTAAGCCTCTTTGAATATGCAAATCAATATAAATGGCCCTAAAGCTCAGTGTTCTGTGAAAAGGCAATGGCAAAGCCGAGGAAAATAGAATTTCAAGCTGAATACCAAGTGGAGACAGGAAAAACGTACTATTTGTTGGTTTAAACAGTGGTATAAACAACAAAAGGAAGTTGATTGATGACATAGCGTGTTGGAGTAACTTTGAAAGCTCAAGTTCATAAAGTCACACAGTGCCAAAAATAAAAAGTTGTCAGATATCAAAGTCTCCGTGAAATGATGAGTCGTAGCTCCACCGTCTGAGTGTCATATGAAAGCTTCTTAGATACAGAGAAAATTTAGTGAATTCCCTCAACAACTCAAACTCAACAATCTGTCTTCTAAATATATTTTGACCTTAACTATGTCTGACCTCTCTTTTATTATACTCCTTTAATCTCTGACATTTAATAAAGATCCATAAATACTTTACAGTTATTGAAACATTGGAATTGTCAAATGTTGAAAACAAGAGTGTGAAACACCAATGGAGCTGAGAAAATTTCTAAGAACAGAGATGCAAGATTACAATACAATACAATACAGTTTATTTTTTGAGGCCCAAAATCAAAAGGAAGTGCCTGATGGGTTTAAAGGCCCTGCCTTTTGACAGCCCCCAGCCTTGACTCTCGAGAAGACAAGGAAAAACTCCCAATAAAAACCTTTAGGAAATGAAAAAACCCCGGAAAAGGGGTTCAAAGAGACCCTTTCCAGGTAGGTTGGAAAGGGAAAAGTAAGGTAATACAATACAATTCCAACAGAAAATTCCTTAAAAAGCATAATAAAATTTTAGAATTACGGTTTAACAGTAGATGATATGACAAAATTTGGTTTTATATTTTAGAGTCCTGGAGACCTCATCCATCTAGCTGATCTCCTTTTGGGCCATGCCACGGCTGAAACATTGCTCGGGAAAGGACCTCTTTTTCCCACGATTCCTGTGATCCTCCATAGGATGACTTTACCATAGGCAGGCAAACAATTGGAGGGCTGGCACCAATGGAATTTGGGTAGAGAAAAGAAACAGAATAGGTGGGGGTTAGTATTCAAATATAATTATCATGTTATTTTATGTTATAGTGTTAATGACTAACAACAGAGATGCAGTATGTACAGTTAATCAGCAGCCTGTCAGGATATGCTAAACTGAAGTAGTGAGTCTTCAGGGGGGATTTAAAGGCTGAGCCCGAGGGGCATCTCTATGAAGCAGGAAGACCATTCCAAAAGTTTGGGGCCCAACTAAAAGCTCGACCTCCCACTGTTATTTTATTAATCCTTGAATCCTAACAGACCGGCATCTTGAGATCTTAATGTGCCTAGGTTTTTGTAAGTCATGATAAGTTCAGACAAGTTTTTGGACCTGGCCGTTAATGTTTTATTTGTTAAGGAGGATTTTGAAATCGCCTAAATTTTAATTTGGGGCTTTAAAGATTTAAGAACTGGGTTAGTGTTATTTCTTGTTCTTGTAATAATTTTTGCAGGGGCTTTTTGGGATTAACTGAGGCTGTATAGAGAACAGTTTGAACAGCCAGTGAACACCGCATTGCAGTAGTCAATCCTATAAGAGATAAATGCATGAATTAATTTCCAATCCTGTTTATTTAGAAACCCTTTAATTTCTAATATTTTTAAGAGGGAAAAAACAGGTTTTGACATTTGTAATATGCGCTTAAATGACATGCTAGAGTCAAGATAACTCCTAGATTGCGGTTGATTCAGTAAAATTAATTGGGATTCCCACTGAGTTAAATGATTTAAAAATATTGCTGTGATCAGCGCCATTCTCCAACAATTAACATCTCTGTTTTATCTGTATTTAAGACAAGAGTTCTCACATCCATTCCTTTAATTTCACTAACACAACTAATTAAAGACAACATCGGAGAAACTTCATTTGATTTAAATGAAGGTATAACTGGGTGTCATCTGCATACGAGTGAAAAACATTATTTTTCCCTAATGAGAGATCCCAGTGGAAGCATGAAAGTGAAAACAGAAGGTCCCAGTACTGAGCTGCGACACCATATTCAACTTCTGTGTAATGATGGAGTACTGTCAGCATTTTTCGCATTTTGGGAATTTTGATAAATAAGAACCGAACCAAGCGAGCACGGGCCCAAGCCCAAAAAGCTTTTCGCCTTGTGTAAAATAGAATTCATGGTGTCAAACGCTGCACTTAAGTCCAACAACATAATTACAGTGGAATTTCCTTCATCAGGGGATATCAGAATGTCATTTACAACCCGTGTTAGTGTACTGTACTATGACCAGTGCAAAGCCAATTGGAATTTCAAATAAATGTAATGATAAGGGGGGACTGAAGCTGACTGGCGACTACTTTCTCTAGTATTTTAGAGAGAAATGGAAATTTGAAAAGGCCTATAGTTATTTGTATGTGTGGGTCTAGGTAGATTTTTTAAGTAATGGTTTAATGATGAATTTTATGCATCAGGTACTGCTAAATGAACTATTGATAATGTTTAGAATTGGTGCTAAAAGAACATCCATTGCACTTTTACAAGTTTTTTTGGGCACTGGATTAGGGAACAAGTAGTGGGCTTCATAAATTTAAGAAGATTTCCCTGCTCAGTTACAGGATTAAAATTATTAAAGTGCTGAATACAATGTGAGGCAGGGTCTGCTAACCCAGTATTTGGTTTGTACTGTGATGCTGAGATCTGGGGTTTCTATATTTTAATTTTCTCATTGAAGAAGTTCATAAAAGTCTGTACTGCTAATATCTGTTGGTATTTTGCACTGTTGATCTGAATTCCCATTTGTTAATTTGCCACTGCTCAAAAAAGTACCTAGATTTTATTATTGCTATCTATTAATGTAGAATAGTTTTCCCTGAGGAGCTTTAAAGAGGGCCTTTTTATATTTATTACACCTCTGTCCATCAATTTGAAAGACATGTAGCTTTGTTGTTCTCCATTCGCCCAGTTTTGGAATTTCAATTTAAGAGCTCAAGTTTTCATTAAACCAGGGAGAGTTTCTATGTGTTTTGATTACTTTTGTTTTAGGGAGCCACTGTGTCCAGAGATCTCTCAAGGTCACATTATAATGGATGTTAGCTGATCAAAATTTGTTTTCACGCTTACATTTGATGTTAACTGATCTAAATGGTTTTCCACAATTACACTCACTTACTCAAGGTATCTATAAATTTTGAAGCAGAATTACAATCTAGATGTCGCACTGTCTTTGTTTTAATTCAAAAGTGGCATGGGCAGAACTAAATCAAACGTAATTAAGAAGTGATCGGAAATAACTACATTTAATGGGAATATTTAAATTTTGAATTTCAACTTTGTAAGTTATAATTAAATCTAATGTATGGTTATGATTATGAGTTGCCCTTTTGACAATCTGACAAAATCCTACTGAATTTAACAAATAAGTAAAACATTTGCTAAAAGTGTCAGTTTCACATGTGTGTACATTAAAATCCCCCATCAAAACCCTCTGATCATAATTATTGCCAAATCAGACAGAAGGTTGCAAATTTAGTCATGAACAATGAATATCCCTGGTGGTCTGTGGGCTAGCACTATAATTGTGTTGGAATCTGTTTCATATTTAAAATGAATGCCCAAAGGATGTAAAGTTGCCAAATTTTAGGAGTGATTTGCATTTTGTTACAATGAATTATTCCAAGGCCCCCCTCGACCAGAATTCTAGACTTATGAAGGAACAGTATCCATCTGGTGACGCCTCAGCTAGGGGAACAGTGTCACTTAAAGGGCCGGTTTCGTAAGAAGACACGATCAGATTTTGTACTTAATATTATATCATTTACCAAAACAGCTTTGTAAGCAAGAGGAATGTTCAATAAACAGCATTTTTAAAACATGGTTCTTTCTGAACCGCATATATTTTTGTTTTAATTTGAATTAAATTTCTATTACAGATGCCCCTGGTGGAGTGTCTAGTTTATCCCTTTGGGCTAATTATACACCTTATTTTTGGTTATCAATTAATTTATGGTTTGTTTCAAGACAAATTTACTGGATGCCCACAACAGGGATTATGGGTACAGCTTCAGGAAAATAACAGGTGGGATAAAGAAAGCCTGATTTAAGATCCATGACGCGTGCCTGGATGGTGCCCCCCCAATCAGTCAACCAGGCAGTTTTGTGCCATATTTTGGGATAATACATAAGATCCCCCCAGTTAGGATGAAAAACCATCCCTTCTGAAAATCCAGGCCTTTCCCAAAATCATCCCAATTGTTCACAAATGCGCTTTTATTTGCACACCAGGTTTTTTAGCCAGAGTGAAAGGAATGCAATCTGCTATAAACACATCCTTATACAATCTTTGGTAAGGGGGCCAGATACAATTAAATTCACATTTTGTTTTAGGCTTTGGTGCATAGAGAGATGAAGTTCGCTTTAATACCTAGATTGTGTAAATAAAAATCATTTGTGCTACATGCAGCAATAAGGAGATACTTCATCAGCCGCAACACGTCCAATGCGGCCTTTTGCCAGAAATCTTGGCCCCTGCAAGTACTTAACATTAACTGTGGTTTAAATAGTTTGAATTCTAACATTCCCTATGAAACGCCAATATGAGCACTTTATTATTCTCAAATTTCCACAGGGCCATGGGGAGCTGAGAACCTGTTCTTTGGGGCCGAAGGACTGGGTGCTGGGACTAAATTTTGACTTAGACCCCGCCCTTTCTGTACCCACCTCGCCCTGTGGCTGAATTGGTGCTGCTGACGCCCTCGACTGACTACAGTGGACCTGGGAGACTGAAGCAATCAGATGTGCGAATTGTTCAAACAAACCGAGTGATCCAATTTTGGGTTTGCCTAATCGCATCAGATTCTCTAACGCGTCCTCCAACGATTTCACCAACTCTAAATTAACCAAACATTTTTGGCAGGTGAAGCTATCTGCACTTCGGGCGGAAAACCTGAGCTGTACATACTGCAGGACAAAAACATATAAACGTGCTCGATGGGAGAGAGCAGATAGAACTTACATTAAATGTTGAAGTCATTTTGCCGGTTTTTAGGTGCTTCGCTTTCCGGTTGAGCTGAATACCGCCGCTTTAAGTTTCCCCCACCGCTAGGGGATCGACTTTAATTCTCACCGCGTTTTTCTACCGGTCAGCGCCGCTTTTTCTCAGGTGAACTGCTGTGCTTTCAAAGGGCTACGTGCCTGTGGGAGACGCCGCCTTTTGCTTCCCCCTGATCCGCCCCTCGCTTCGCCGCTGATCCGCCTCTGCTCCTCCCCTGATCCGGCCTTGCCCGCCGCTGATCCGCCTTCGCTTCCGCTTAAGAGGGTTTATTGTTAATGTGACAGTTCTGGTCTTTTAAGAAACCACCAAAAGCATAATGATCCTCATGATTCTGTTTAGAGAACAGTGAAAACTATTCATGATGGACGTGTTGTCCCCAAGGGGGGACAGCTAAGGAGCTGACATGATATTGTGGCACTAAGACCAATATTAGGGGTTTTGGGGGGGTAGGGGTACCCGAGCCCTTAATGGATTCTGGTTGGTAACCTGGGTACAAATGGAGATCAACATCTGAACCAAATGTAGTTCACTTTAGCATAAGTTTTATGTGCAAATAATATATACCATGATTGTGAAAAATAACTTTGAAAATTTGAAAATACAGAACTTACTTTTAATTTCTTTACTCATCATTACCAGTCAATCAGTCATTTGTGGCCTATCCCAGCTAGCATTGGGGCAAGGGAACAAACCCTTGACAGGTGGGCCCGTCCATTACAGGGGGAACACACATGGGGCCCAAATTTTCTATCACCAATCCATCTAACTTGCATGTCTTTGGGAAAGGGGGAGGAACTGGAGCACAAAGGAAACCCACACAAACATGGGGAGAACCTGAACCCACATAGGAAGGACCCGGGGTGTGAACCTGGGGCCTCATGTATAACGCTAGGCGTGGAATTTACACTATAACATGGCATACGGACAAAAGGGAAATGTTTTACCACAAAATTAGATACATAAATCTGTGCATTCCCATCTTCCAGTTTTTCCGCCACAAAAAACCAGGTCAGGGGTGACATGCACGCACCTGCTGTCCCGCTCCAGCCCTCCCAGAATTACGCCTCTTGAATATGCAAATCAATATAATAGCCCTTAAGCTCAGCCTTCTGTGAAAGACAATTGCAAAACCAGGGGTAATGAAAAATAGGCAGAGGGAAAAGCACAAAATGCCAACTTTAATCTTTTAAATTTCCATTTTAATCACGTAGTTATTTTGTCATTAAAGAAGAACATAATAAACTTAATCTAAATTGTTTAATTTACTAGTTTCTCAAACCATTGTAACTAAAGTAAAATTTAAAAGCTTTGTTTTGTATTTGATCTTCAGTGCCCGTGTGTGTTTCCAGGCTTTCTTCTCCCAAGTACACAAATCCATTACATCCGGATATTACAGTTCTGAATGATTTAAAATACTGAAATGTTTCATGATATAATTCATGATGATAGAGTAAAGCATGTTATTAAACATGAAACAGGTGGAGCAGTGATTGTTCGTTCGAAGATGCTTGCTGTCATCCCCCGTGAAATGCTTTATTGTAGAGTGCTGTCTCTTTCAAATGTCTAATCTCCATCCTTTTTCCCTTTTTTTCATTCTCCAAACCCCAACGCCCTACAATCAGCTCTGCAATGAGCTAAACCATCCTGTTTAGAAACAGATTCTTCAAACTTTTAGGGAAAATTTACATATCTGAACGTGTTTAATTATTCATCCATTCATCCTTCCAGGGGCGTAGCACCAGCAAGAACGCAGGCAGGAACAATCAGTGAACGGAGCTGCCCGCCTCGCTAGCCTGCAGTACCGTGTCCCCAGTTTAATTATTGAATATAGATTATTTAAAAAGAAGTAAAAGTTTTATCTGTATAATATAATAAACATATTTTGCTGCATTCATCTTAAAATGATATCGCATCATATGTAAACGCATTTTATAAACTTTATAAAGTGGCTCAGGTTGTATAAATATCAACTGTATTCAAGTTTACAGTGTAAGTGTACTAATAAGACAAACTGTTCATATGGAGCAATCGATGGACTGAGTTGAGGCGTTAGAGTTCTGGATGAAACGTTTCATGACTTTGGAGGAAAGGCTTTGAAGCATTTGTCTGTATGAGATGCAGTTCATTGCTGCATGTGTGGGCAGCATGTTATATGTTGTATCACTGATAATTTCTTTCAAATCAGTTGCTGTACAAGTAGATTCACACTCAGATACAGTGATAGCTAGTAAATCCAGTTGTGCAGTGGAGTAATATGAAAAGATGTCATCGTGCACCTACGGAGCAGCTGAGAAGAAAGAGGCAGGTGCAGAGTAACACTTCGTGTTGATATTGGAATAGTTTGACCATTTCGTGAGGCCAATTATATCTGAAATTAAGGTATATAAATTAGATGCATTAAACAATGTAAACAATATACGGTTAAATAAGCACGCACAATCCACGGTACTACACCTGTCACAGCAAGTTCTCCAGCTCGGTTTTGCAAAAGACTGGCGGCACCGAGCATCAAAGCAGTCTACTGTTCCTGTGTGGTTACTTCCTTATTTTCCTGATGCGTTTTAAATACACTGAAACTAACAGCATATTGTTTATTAGTGTACAGTATCTAATTGTACATTAACTTATAACAATATAATGGTCAGGAATAGCCATATTATTCCAAATACCATAACCACTTGTCACGCAGTTACCTCACTGCACCTTTTTTCTTTCAAGTGCTCCCATTAGGTGTGCACACAGCTGGATCATCTTTTCCATATTACTCTCTACTGCACCACTCGGAGTATTTATATATGTATCTGGTGGAAATCACAGCAGCACTGATTGGAAAAGAATTATCGGTATACAGTTTCAGACATGCTTCCTCACCATGGAAAATGTTCAGAGACTCTCCTGTACAGACCATCATTTTCAGAAACGTTTCATCCCAAGAACTTTTAAACAATCAATCAGTCCACCAAGTGCTTCCTGCAAACTTGTTTGTACTTATAATAGAATCACCTCACTGTAAACTTGCACTACAGTTATAATATTGCACAACCTGTGCAATTTATAAAGCGATATTACATATGATAGAGATATTTTAAGATGAAATGCAGCAAAATATGTTGATTATATTATTAGATAACTTAACTTCATTTAAATAATCTGTATTGTTAATAATTAAACATGTGAGCACAAGTTCAGAGAGTAGCTAGTTCACGGATTGTTCCTACCTTGTGCTGTGCTTTCTAGGGCTGACTCGACACTGGAAGGATAGATGGATAGAATAATTAAACATGTACTACAAAGATATTTCAATGTTCCTTAAAAGTTTTGAAGAATTTTGTTCAAGCTTACAGATGGCTTACGTCTATTACAGAGCTGATTGTGTATACATTGGGTATTTGATGAGAAAAGTGGACAGGAATTTGAGGTTAATACTTTGAAAGAGACAGTACTGTACAATAATTTCATCGAAGGTCGCACACAATCACACACGTTTCCTGTTTAATGACATGCTTTAACTCCTATCATCATGAAAAGATATCACGTACATCTCGTATAATTATTCAGAGGGCTGTAATATCACGAATGTAATGGATTCTGTATCCAGTCAGAGAAAGAGATAGTGGAAGCACGTAGTGATTCACACACATAGAGCAAAAGATCAAATTCAAAACAAAGCATTTAACGTGCTACTTTTAGTTACTATAGGAATTGAGAACTATTAAATTAAACGATTTTAAGATGAAGTTTATGATGTTCACTTAATGACAAAATAAACTATTTGATTAAAGTGAAATTTCGAGATTGAATGTTAACATTTCGTGCTTTTTTCCCACTGTATGCCTATTTTTGTTTCTCTGTACCCTAATAAGCTTTCATATGACACTCAGATGGTGGTTACGACTCGCCTTTTCAAGCGACTTTGATATGTGACAGCTTCTTTATTTCGGCACTGTGTGACTCTGTGAACTTGAGCTTTCAAGTTTCTCTAACACGCTATGTCACTCGATCAACTTCCTTTGTTGATTATATCACTGTTTAAACCAACAAATAGTATGTTTTTCTTTTGCCTCCACTTGGTATTCGCTGAAATTTTATATTTTCCCTCTTGCTTTTGCCATTGCCTTTTCACAGAACGCTAAGTTTAAGGGCTATTTATATTGATTTGTATATTCAAAGAGGCATAATTCTGGGAGGAGACGGGTGGGACAGAAGCCATGTGCATGTGCATTACTTTTCACGCTGATCGGGATTTATGGAGTGGAAGAACGAGGAAGTGGGCTGAACGAACAGATTTCTGCATCTGATTTTCTGTCGTAAGCATATTTCGCTGTTGTGCTTACGCACTGTTATAGTGCGAATTCATGCACTGCGCACGGCCTGGCGTGTCGCAGTGGCTGCAGGTTTTGTTCTAACCGGTTGCTTAATTATGCTTTCTCTTTCTCCGACAGGACACAGAATCCATTACATTCTGGATATTACAGCCTCTGAATAATTAAAATACTGAGATGTATATGTGATATCTTTTTCATGATGATAAGAGTTAAAGCATGTTATTAAACAGGGGAATACGGTGCGTGATTGTGTGCGACTAAGAAATTATTTTACTGTACTGTCTCTTTCAAACATACTAATCTCCAATTCCTGTCCTTACTTTTTCTTTCTCCACATACCCAGTCACCACACAATCAGCTCTGTAATAGACGTTAAGCCATCTGTAAGCTTACAATGACGATTCTTGAAAACTTTTAAGGAACACTGAAATATCTTTTGTAGTACAAGTTTATTATTCTATCCATCTATCTCTTCCAGTGTTGCGTCAGCCCCAGAAAGAATACAGCAAAAGGTAGGATCAAGCTGCCGCTGCAGAACTGTGTCCTCACATGTCTAATTATTAACAATACAGATTAATTAAATGAAGTTAAAGTTTTATCTATATAATATAATCAACATATTTTGCTGCATTTTATCTTAAAAATGATATTGTCATCATATGAAAATACACACGTTATAAAGTGGCACAGGTTGTGCAATATTATAACTTTAGTGCAAGTTTGCAGTGGGTAATTGTACTTATAAGTACAAACAGTTCTACAAGGAGCACTTGATGGACTGATTGACTGTTTCTGAACCGCGATGTCCATACAGGAAAGGCTTTGAAACATTTTGCTGTGGCTGAGGCAGGGTGGGCTTGATGCTGTATACCGATAATTTCTTTCCGATCAGCTGTTGCTGTGATTCCCCACTCAGATACAGTGATACAAATACTCTTGAGTGGTGCAGTGAGAGTAATATGGAAAAAGATGATCCGCTGTGGCAACCCTTAACGGAAGCAGCTGAAAGAAGAAAAAAAAGGTGCAGTGAGAGCAACATCGCTAAAGCAGTTATGGTATTTGGAATACTATGGCTATTCCCTGGACAATTATATTGTTACAAGTTAATTACAATCAGATGCATTACACTAATAAACAATATGTGGTTAGTTTCGGTGTATTTATAAAGCCTCGGCAGGAATGTGGCTCTAAGTAATTAAGATAAACCGCACAGTAACAGTAGCACTGCTTTGACGCTGGGTACCGCCAGTCTGCAAAACGAAGGAGAACTTGTACGACATGGTACCGTGAAAGTGCGTGGCTTTTACGCCAAGTGTAGGTTTTATACATCGCGATTTGACGTGGAAAAGTTCTTACGCACATTTGTGTTGCGCACGTTATGCATAAGGCCCCAGGACTGTGATTGAGGACCCTGGTATATTGTGTAAAATTAATTTTTCTTTAACAGCTAAATTCTTTGTTTACGCTATATTATTGACAACTTAGACCTACTTTTGTCCAGATATGTTGTTCCACCACGACTTTTACTGGAGACATTTGATGCGCTTGGTCACTATTGTTTGCAATTATTAATGGTTCTATTAGTAAAGGTTTGTACCCATTTTAAACATGCAGTGGTGCAACGTGTCTTAAAATATGTTGAGTTAAAACCTGAGTGTTAGCCGATTTTACCCAATTTTCAATTGCCATTTTTGCTAAAATATTAGAAAGAAAGGATTATTTATGATCAATTGGTCAATCATCTTAACTTTAATAACTTATATGAGATCTACCATCCTGGCTTTAGGTGATATTATGGGGATGAGGCTATCCTTATGAAATTATTTAATGATATTTCTCTATTACTGACTGAAGTGGGCAGCAGCTTTTGTCCTTCTAGATCTATCAGCAGCCTTTGACACTATTGATCATGAGATCTTGCTGTTGCAGCTTGAGCATCTGCTGGGACTTAAAGGGGCTGCTCTTGACTGGTTCATGTCATTTCTTACTGGTAAACATTTTCCAGTGGTTCTCTTGTTCTTCTACTGATCCTGTTAAATGTGGTGTTCCTCAGGGATCCATTCTTGGTTCCATTCTATTTTCTATGTATCTTCATTCCGTTGGAGCTGGTTTTAGGTAATGTAATGTTTTCTCTTCATTGTTATGCTTGATGGTACACAGGCTTATATTCATGTGTGCAACTCTGAAATGAATCAGATGCACAATTGTCTTGAAGAACTATTGATGGTTGACAGTTTTCTTGATCTCAATCATAATAAAATTGAAGTGCTGATAGTTGGTCCAGCAGCCAAAGAATAAATTGGTTTTGAACTTGTTAGCAATTTCATTGACTTTGTAAACGCAAGTTCGGATTCTTCTGGCTATTTTGACAGTAACTCTCTTTTGAGAGCTTCATCTTCAGTCAAGGTTAGCCTATTTATCTCCTGTGGTTCTTGAGAAAGTTACTTATGATTTTATCTTTTTCTTGACTTATTACTGCAACTTATTGTATACTGGGATGCAAATCCCTGATATGCAGGTTGCAGTTGTCAGAATGCTGCTGCTTGTTGTTTTGGTTGGGGCAAGAGAGTTTGTCTCTGTGTATCCAATTTAAGCCTCTCTTTACACTGGCTACCTTTTATTTTCAAAATTGATTTTACAATTTTTCCAGCTTGTTTTAAATCAATACATGGGTATGCTCCCCATCTATTTATCTGAATTGTGTGTTTTACACCAGCCATCCAGAGAGCTTAGGTCACCGGTCTGTTGTCTCTTGTGATCCCCAGGCTAATTGAAAACTAGGGAGACAGAGCTTTTGCGCTGCTGCACCTCATCTGTGAATTTCTTTACCTTTCTACATTAATGATGCACCTTCAACTGATCGGTTTAAAACGAGATTGAAGATTCACTTTATTCTCTAGGTGTCTGTGCTCTTCAGTGATACTGGTGATTCTCCCTTAATCAGTGGGTTGTTTCAATTTAATGTGTTTTATTGTATTTTATTCTATTTATTTTTATTTTATACTTGGTTTATGTTCTACAGTGTATCCGAAAGTATTCACAGTGCATCACTTTTTCCACATTTTGTTATGTTACAGCCTTATTCCAAAATGGATTAAATTCATTTTTTTCCTCAGAATTCTACACACAACACCCCATAATGACAACGTGAAAAAGTTTACTTGAGATTTTTGCAAATTTATTAAAAATAAAAAATTGAGAAAGCACATGTACATAAGTATTCACAGCCTTTGCCATGAAGCTCAAAATTGAGCTCAGGTGCATCCTGTTTCCCTGATCATCCTTGAGATGTTTCTGCAGCTTAATTGAGTCCACCTGTGGTAAATTCAGTTGATTGGACATGATTTGGAAAGGCACACACCTGTCTATATAAGGTCCCACAGTTGACAGTTCATGTCAGAGCACAAACCAAGCATGAAGTCAAAGGAATTGTCTGTAGACCTTCGAGACAGGATTGTCTCGAGGCACAAATCTGGGGAAGGTTACAGAAAAATTTCTGCTGCTTTGAAGGTCCCAATGAGCACAGTGGCCTCCATCATCCGTAAGTGGAAGAAGTTCAAACCACCAGGACTCTTCCTAGAGCTGGCCGGCCATCTAAACTGAGCGATCGGGGGAGAAGGGCCTTAGTCAGGAGGTGACCAAGAACCCGATGGTCACTCTGTCAGAGCTCCAGAGGTCCTCTGGTGAGAGAGGAGAACCTTCCAGAAGGACAACCATCTCTGCAGCAATCCACCAATCAGGCCTGTATGGTAGAGTGGCCAGACGGAAGCTACTTTAGTAAAAGGCACATGGCAGCCCGCCTGGAGTTTGCCAAAAGGCACCTGAAGGACTCTCAGACCATGAGAAACAAAATTCTCTGGTCTGATGAGACAAAGATTGAACTCTTTGGTGTGAATGCCAGGCCACGTTTGAGGAAACCAGGCACCGCTCATCACCAGGCCAATACCATCCCTACAGTGAAGCATGGTGGTGGCAGCATCATGCTGTGGGGATGTTTTTCAGGGCAGGAACTGGGAGACTAGTCAGGATAAAGGGAAAGATGACTGCAGCAATGTACAGAGACATCCTGGATGAAAACCTGCTCCAGAGCGCTCTTGACCTCAGACTGGGGCGACGGTTCATCTTTCAGCAGGACAACGACCCTAAGCACACAGCCAAGATATCAAAGGAGTGGCTTCAGGACAACTCTGTGAATGTCCTTGAGTGGCCCAGCCAGAGCCCAGACTTGAATCCTGATTGAACATCTCTGGAGAGATCTTAAATGGCTGTGCACCGACGCTTCCCATCCAACTTGATGGAGTTTGAGAGGTGCTGCAAAGAGGAATGGGCGAAACTGGCCAAAGGTAGGTGTGCCAAGCTTGTGGCATCATATTCAAAAAGACTTGAGGCTGTAATTGCTGCCAAAGGTGCATCGACAAAGTATTGAGCAAAGGCTGTGAATACTTATGTACATGTGATTTCTCAGTTTTTATTTTTAATAAATTTGCAAAACCTCAAGTAAACTTTTTCACGTTGTCATTATGGGTGTTGTGTGTAGAATTCTGAGGAAAAAATGAATTTAATCCATTTTGGAATAAGGCTGTAACATAACAAAATGTGGAAAAGTGATGCGCTGTGAATACCTTCCCGATGCACCGTATGTAAAGCACTACAGCATTAGTGATGTTGTTTTAAATATGCTCTATAAATAAATTAACTTTAAAAAAGATTGTAGGGCAAGATGTATTTAAGTCTGCATCACACTAGCCATTATTTATAGTAAATCTCAGAAACACAGCTTGCGTATGTTTTTATTTTTGTTTATAAGGAAAAGCTAATTCATCCTGAAAGAAATTCCTCTTAAGCAAATAAAACAACATCTTTGTGTTTAGTTATTGTCATGAATGCACATCAGAGACTGCATTCTGTGTTCACCTAAAGTATGTGCTACTACCCGGATGACAGGGGCACTTCGATAACAGTCTTGTGTCCTTTTTCCTCACATCCTAGAGAAACTGCCCCTAAGGGCAGTGGAGCCAAAGAAGCCTCACTCTGTCTAGTCTCGTAATATAAATGTGGCACCCTTTAGGAGATGGCGACTTGATTCAGACTTGACAAGCCACAAGGAAAGTCACACTGATACCTCAGAGCTGCCCAAATGACAGCAACTTTGCTGATCCTTGCATCTCCACCACACAGTCCTTTCAGTTAGCAATTTAATTTACTTTTGTGGCTATGCATTAAACAAGGTTTTGCCAGTTGGCACCAATCACTTTTAGTCTCGCCTAGAGTCATTACTCACCCAGTAAATTATTTATTTATTTTCTTATTTTATTTGTGATTTTTCAGTAATGCTGCTTGATCCCAATGTCTTTGGATCATTAATTTGTAGACAGATCTATACAATCATAACAGAAGTACAGAACTGGCCCTGAGATCGGAAGATTACAAGATTTACATGGCAAGCAGCTACTTAGAATTTGAAAGTAAATATTCTTCCATTTTCTGTACATTGTTCAGGACTGACAGCTGTATTGCAAGTCGACTTGTTTAGCAGAAGATCCTCCTATTCCCAAAGCAGCAGCTTATGGTGGTCTTCCTAAATCAATGCAGACTTCTTTTGATAAAGAAAGGTTAACCACCTTACATGGTGATGAATCAAAATAGCCCTTACTATTTCACTATTAGTTAGGAACTCATTTAATAGGCATTGCACTGTTTGATAGTTGCCATTTATCCTGAAATAATTTAAAGGAGATCTTAAAGAAATGTATAAGCAACTTTGAATTACCAGTGGAAAAGCTGTGGTCACATAAGCTACTAAATTCTAAAAAGAAAACTAAAGTATTGTTGAATTTGCAATCAATTATAGAATGCTTTTTCAGAATCAGGATCTAGTGTTGTATTTTATTTTGCAAAGGTGTTAATGTTTGTGATGTGCCATTTATTGAAAAGACAAATGTAATGCATTTTATTACTAAAAACGTTTGTTTTGGAATGACAGACGTAGCAACCAGACAGACACATGGACAGACCAACAGACACTTATCTTTTTATTGAGGTGGTTAAATAAACAGGTTATAATTAGAGTTGGTTAAGAGAAACCTGCAGTGACTGCAGACATCCAGAACTGTGATAGAGCACCCTGCTTTAGATAAATTACCCTAAAGTAGCATGTATTTATAATGCAGTACAATATGATATGTACACAACAGTGTCAAACTGGTTCCACCTCACTAGACATAGAATATGAGTGGGTGATGACTTCAAATTACAAACAGCATTGATAAATCAATGGATATACATTTTAATTTTAAGGAAACCATTGGTATAGTAGGTTGTGTGCCACTGGCAGTGAGTTCAGATCTCATTTATTTGGGAGTATAGTAGTCTACAGTCAGAATCTAGACAACTATGGGGATCAATGATTGTTTTTCTAGAAGAGCAACAGAAAAACGCATGTCAAAAGAAATGTTATGATTTTAAGTTAAATGAGATTACAATTAAATATACTTTCAATTTTTAAAGACTTTGCAAAAAGTTACCACGATTATTTCAGCATAAGTTTCGTACTATAATATTATACATACAGTTATTGTTAAATAAAACAAACTCAGCTCCATTCCCTATGTAAAATGGCTGATATAAAAAAAAGGATGTCACGCCCACTCTATAGCGACAAAAGAATATCTATGGTAATTTCCTACGCGCCTTTACGCGAGTAGTCCTCACGACAAGAAGGACGTATATTTGAATTCTGGCGGTTCGAAGGAAAGCAAACAGTGAGTATATTATCGTTACAAGTGTCAAATTTTGTAAAATTCTAAATATATTTGTATTAAAGAATTCGGGATTTGTTGGAGGTTGAATAGGTAACAACATATGAATTCGTTTTGTTTTAAACTATGTTTCTGACAAGACGTTGACCATACGCGTTTCATTTCGTACAACTTCCTGTCACTTTAAAATAATATATGAGTACTTGCAGTTGCAGTTTGCTTTTAACGTTGAGTATTTTCGATTGCGTTTCGTGTGACAGAAACATATTTCGTGAAAAATAGGACTGATAATCGTTGTACTTTTTGACATGGTCTATTATGGATGCATCAGTGTCAGTTTATTTTCTATTATTTTTATAATAGAAGTGGTTTCGTTTCAATAAATCTTGAGAAGATTTGTAGGAAGATTGCACTCTGCTGGGAACTTTAAACCGAGTTGCTAATTATTGTTTAAATGTTAAACATTAAATGTTTAAATGCTTCAGGAAGCTAAAAGAAGTGTCCTGGAAACGTGCATTTATTAACTAGTCCTGTTGGGTGATCAGCAAACATTTATCCTGTGTGTCATGATAAATGTAGTGTTCATTGTACATTTTAAAAAGAGTACAATAAAGAGAACTGTTAATGCAGTAAGTCGAGATGTTTTGTTTGTGTATTTATAGTAAATTTTTCTTTTTTGGTTACGTATATGATCACTCTGTTTATTATGGTTGTGATTAAAAGCACGTGTTTTAAATAATTGTTGCAAGGTTTGCTCATATTTAACACTTGGAAAGAAAGTTCGTTTTGTTACATTCTCCACTGTTAGGTTTGAAACATGCACTTTAAAAGTTTAACATGTTTGCAATTTGTTCAATACGTTTTATTACAAAAAAATGCACAGTATGTAGCTGGTTAGATCGTGTGTTTTTAGGGTTGAGGACCAGTGTTTCCCTTTCAGCCTTCTACAGCAAAAGCCTATGTCAGGTAGTGAGTGCAAAACACCTTGATTATCAGAAATCCACTCACTGCTTGGCTGTGAGGAAAAAAACAAAATACACTTTTGTTTGTACGATTTATTGTTTTGCATTATAACTAGAATTTGTGCATTAATGCATTTCCAATATATTTGTATGTGTGTATTTTGCTACTTTAAGGGTGTGTTCTCAGGCAATCCATGAACCGAGAAAGAGTGTTAAATGAAACCAACTATTGAAAAAGGTCATATTTTAAATTACAGCACATTATGTAATAAACACACACCAAAGAAAACATAAAATGTCACAATCTTAATTATAGGCTTCTAATTTCTACTGTTCTTGCTGACCTTGTGTGAATATCTTGAATACACTTTAAGGTTTAAAGCAATGTAGACCTAAGCATGCAGTGCTCCATGCAATGCATATGTCTCTGTTATATGCCATTTGGTACAATATTATAAAGGCAGTATTCCAATGTTTGTGATGCACCATCTGTTAAAATAACAAATGCAGTGCATTTTATTACTAAAAATGTTTGCAATTTTCTATCATTGTATCTATGATATAGCAACCAGACAGACACGTATACATTTTTGCTTTTATTAAGGCAAACTCTTTTAAATGTGCAATATTCTACTGGACTAAATAGAATTAGAAAATATCTATTTACCTTTATTCCCGGAAAACACATGTACAAAGGGCTGCCCAGAAACTTTAGCAACATTTTCTATACTTCATGGGGCTCTGAAACTAGGGATCTGCACTGGCAATCGGAAGGTTACCGTTTGAATCCGTAAACACCAAAAGTGACTCTACTTCATTGGGTCCTTGAGCAGGCCCCTCACCTCAATTGCTCTGTCCTGGGTAGACATTAATCTGCATCCAGCCCTGCATGTAGGTTGGGGTTGGAGGTAGAAGCACGCCAGCCACAATAAAACACTTCCATTCCATCTGAACTAGTGTGGTGCTGAGGTGTCACCCATTGCATGGCTGCACTCGTGTCCTAATCTGGGATCCTGAGTTGGTTTGTCATGTAGTGGGTGGCAATGTGGTGTATCAGCGGTGTTCCTAACCTCCTCTCTCTCCTCTATACTTCAGTCAAAATGAATAGGCAATGTCTCGGCTTAATTCTTGGTTATTTGAAGTGCTCTACTTGGTACTCCAGTGTGCAAATGATATATTTCCTAGTAAATGAGCCCTCAAAATGGCATTGTGTAGTGATATGTATTTTTGTAGTGATATATATTTTATTTAATGGGCTGCTATTGGATTTCTTGTAACAGAGAAGAAGACAACATCATTTATATAGCATTTTCTCACTACTCAAAGTGCTTTACATAGAGAGTGGAAAACCACTTCATCCTCCACTAATGTGCAGTATCCACCTACAGTCATGGCGAAATTCAACCCCTGGAATTTTCCCAGAAAATGCAGCATTTCTTCAGAAAAATTGTTGCAATTACAAATGTTTTGGTATATACATGTTTATTTCCTTTATGTGCATTGGAACAACACAAAAAAACCAAGAAAAAAAGCCAAATCTGACATCATGTCACACAGAACTCCAAAAATTGGCCGGAGAAAATTATTGGCACCTTTGCAAAATTGTGGGTAAATTGTTTTATTGCAAGCATATGATGCTCGTTTGAACTCACCTGTGGCAAGAAACAGGTGCTGGCAATATAACGTAATCACACCTGAAGCCAGATTAAAATGTGAAAAAATAGTTGACTCCATCCTTTCATGTTGTGTGTCTAGTGTGCCACACTAAGCATGGAGAACAGAAGAAAAGAGCAGAGAATTGTCTGAGGTTTTGAGAACAAAATTGTGGAAAAATATCAACAATCTCAAGGCTACAAGTTCATCTCAGAGATCTTCATGTTCCTTTGTCCTCGTGTGCAACATAATCAAGAGTTCACAACACATGGCACTGTAGCTAATCTCCTGGATGTGGCGAAGAGAAAAATTGATAAATGACTGCAACAGGATAGTCTGAATGGTGGATAAACAGCCCCAATCAACTTCAAAACAGATTCAAGCAGTTCTGCAGACTCAGGGTGCAACACTGTCAGCTAACTATCTGTCAACATCTGAACGAAATGAAACTGCTATAGGCAGGAGAGCCAGGAGGAACCCACTGCTGACACAGAAACATAAAAAAGCCAGACTGGAGTTTGCCAAAATGTACTTGAGTAAGCCAAAAATCCTTCTGGGCACGTCTTGTGGACAGATGAGACCAAGGTAGAGCTTTTGGTAAAGCTCATCATTCTGCAGTTTACAGAAAGAATGAGGCCTCGAGAAGAAAGAACACAGTACCTACTGTCAAAATGGTGGAGGTTCTAAGATGTTTGCTGCCTCTGGCACTGGATGCCTTGACTGTGTGCAAGGCATCATGAAATCTGAAGACTACCAAAGATACTGAGGCAATGTAGGGCCCAGTGTCAGAAAAATGGGTCTGTCAGAGGTCATGGGTGTTCCAGCAGGACAGTGACCCCAAACATACTTCTAAAAGCACCCAGAAATGGTTGAAGACAAAGCGCTGGAATTTTCTAAACTGGCCAGCAATGAATCCGGATCTAAATCAGATTAAACACTAATGGAGAGATCTCAAAATTGCTGTTGGGAGAAGGCGCCCTTCAAATCTGAGAGCAGTTTGCAAAAGAAGAGTGGTCGGAAATTCCAGTTGAGAGGTGTAACAAACTTGTTGATGGTTATGAGCGCTTCATTTCCGTTATTTTTTCCAAAGGCGTGCAACCAAATATTAAGTTGAGGGTGCCAATAATTTTGTCCAGCCGGTTTTGAGTTTTGTGTGAAATAATGTCACATTTGGCTTTTTTCTGTTTTTTGTGTTGTACCACTGACATAAAGGAAATAAATGTGTGTATACAAAACATTTGTAATTGCAACAATTGTCTGGGAGAAGCGGTGCATTTTCTGTGAAAATTCTTGGGGTGCTGATAATTTCGAGACTGTAGATGATCGACAGCAGTCATAATTGTCATGCACGCTCACCACACATTAGCTGTTCGTGGGAAGGTGAAAGAGAGTTAGCCAGTTAGGGACAGGGGATGGTTGGGGTTAGAATGAGTATGCTGTGGTGGGCTTATTCGGCCTGGGCATTGCGATATACCCTACTCTTTATGAAAGTTGGCCTGGAATCCTTATGACCACAGACTCAGGACCTCATTTTTATGTCTTGTCTGAAGGACAGCACAATTTTACGGCATAGTCTCCTGTCACTGCTCTGAGGCATTGTGCTCCACTATCTTTAACCCCCTGTTGGCCTTACTAAGACCTCTTCCAGCAGCAACCTAAGCTTTGACTAAATTGTCTCCCATTGAATACCAGCTGGGCCTCAAAGCATGCATAGCTTCAGGTAGATTATCCTTCCAGAAGAAGGAAACACTAATGAACATTTCCATGCAGTTTAATACATATTCAGAGGCAGTGCTATTGGTATGTGTGTCAATAAACTCGTCTAAGGTTCAGTGACCAAGAGAAGTGTAAACAAACTTATTGATGCCTTAAGATATTAATCATCTGGCACTTTCAAGTACCTCAAAGCCTAAATGTTGCAGAAAGAGGTGTGTTCAAATTTAAGTTCTGATTGAGGAGGTTGCAGATGTTGGCGTGAAAGGGAAAAACATGGGGCACAGCTGGAGTGTTGTAAATACCCAATAGAAGCTGCTGAATGAGGTAATGTTGATCCCCATGTGAATGGCGTAAGTGTGAATTTTATTTGTTCTAAGTGTGTTAGTGTGAATTCAGGAGAACATATGAAGTGTTAGCCAAAATACAGTATGCATGCAAGCTTTTAGGTGTACATAAAAAAATATTGTTAATCGTATCATCTAAGAAAGATTAGCATAACCATTCATGAATTTTATGCTAATTTAATTTGGTAAACCAACCTTCTTCCTTCCTTCTTTCCTCCTGCCTGAGTCATGACCCTTGTTTTTCAGTCTACCACCTCAGGCTACACACATTTGGGTTATATGACCTGATACTGTAGCTAAGATTTTCTATTTATATAATATGACTCCATGCATTGTATAATCTATAAAGATTAAGAGGTCTTTAGCATTAACACCTGCTAATTCTCTCTTTAAGTCAATTTCACACACCTTTGCAAAATTACTGTTATTTGTAGTTTTAAAGGTTTTATGCAATTTAACAAATGTTCAGATTTTTGTACCAGTCTTTTAGTCCTGATGGATACAACTGTGGGGCAAATTCTTTTAATGAGAGATGATGTGAAATGTTTGGTGAAATTAAAATTTTAATTAAAAAAAAAAAAATCTTTTTGTTACTTCATTTTCTGTAATATACATTTTCGCTTTATCTTGCTGCAGGTAAGGACAATGTCTGAAAAGAAACCTTTGGAAATAAAAAGCCTTTGAAATGGCACAGAAATCCCATAGTAATAAGGCTAAGCTTGCTGCTGCACTAAAAAAAATATACTACAGTAAGTATTATTTGACTAGCACCATTAAGTATTTTTCACCATTTGAATAATAAAATATATATTTCAATATCCAAATGAGCGTATGTTTTTTAATAGTGCTGCTAGGAGGGTGGGAGGACTTTAATTTGTTAGCAGAAATATACATATGTACTATGGAAGAACTGATTTCAGATTATTCAGTAAATAGAATTTTGAAAATGTCTTTTGCTGTTTGTTGTGAGTTACAATCAGAAGCTCTTAGAAGAATGCAGTGGAGGCAAAACACAAAAGGAGATAAATAAAACAATACCAATCATAAAATCTATGGCTGGTTTAATATAATTTCTTTTTTTAAAAGGACACTGTCTAAATAATGTTTCTCCTTTTAAATCTTGTTTAGAGAATTAAACATATTTGGAAATATTTCATGTAATGTAAAGTTTTTTGGTAAGTGATTAATCTTTGCCATGATTTATAAGTTCTTCAAAGTGCCTTTAACTGTAGGGGCCAGCATTTTTTCCCCTCTGGCTTTGGTGAGGCATTTAAATCAACAGTCTCGTAATTCTGGAAAGAGTCCTTTTCATCTTAAAGTTATTTTTCTGTAAGTTCAGGGGAATGAAGAACTTACAAATAAAAGGGATTTATCATACCTGTCACAGGTTAAGAAAAAAGCTATTAATAATTAAGCTAACACATATTCTATTTGTTTATCATAGCGTTGGTTTACATGTACTGTAAGTGTACTGAGCTGTGTTTTGGCTTTGTTTGTGCCTTCAATTGTATGTCCGTACAGTGAATAATTTTTTTATGGTGTTGCTAGACGATCTTTCTTGCTAGCGTTAAATATATATACCTATTGTTTTTAAAATGGTTATCTTGCTTTGAACACCCTCACATTTTTCACAGGAGATGCACCCTGTGGCCCAGGTCAGACCCCATTATTGTCTGCTGCTACTTGTTTAACTAAAGAATTCCCCATTACATTAAACCTATGTGCCAACCATCCTAAAATTTAATAAGAAAATGATACGTTCATTATCTACATTCAATAGCACAGCCTAAAACTGAGGACACAATGAGATCCTTCTTAATTGTATTATTCCCGAGAAGAAGTAACCAGTTAACCACCAAACAACTTGCACACAGGGCATTTAAAATAAACACTGTCTAATATAACACATGTCGATTGTGTTTCCATTTTTCTGAAGGCTGTGTCCTCAGCATTGAATTGAGGTATGTTATCAGAAAAAACTGAAATTAGGTTTGGTGTTTAGTGTTGCTTCACAGCATCCCAGACCTCAGACACAACCTCATAGACACAAGTCCATCCATCCAGTATCCACAAGTCCCAATATAAAATACTTAATAATGCAAAAGGATTCAAAATGGCATAAAGCAAATTACATTTGTATTCTCTTTTCTTGACCTCCACACTCCTAGGTGAGGTTTGTTTGTCCTCCACACCCAACTACCTGGATGAGGTCAAACAGCTCAATTTATCTTGGATCTGGGAGTACTTCCGGTGCCAGGGCACAGCCTGATGAAACACTTCCAGGTCAATCGGATGTCCCATAAAGCAGGCAGTGTAACTCCCTGCAGCACCCTCTGACCCCAGGAGGGCTGCCTCACTGCACTACAGTTCCCAATATTCCTGTAGAGCCTCCCCCAATTTTCTGTTCTAAGTTCATTATAAAGAATGGGACCATGCTTGCTGTCATTTATCACTGTGGAGTTGACATTACAAAGGTATAGTTAACTTGTTCTGGAAATAGGTAATAGTATTTCCTATTCCTATTGTCATTAATTTTATGGTTGGTGATTTGGAAATTTCAGAAGAGTAGTGGAAAGTCTTTAAACAGAAAATGTTGGATCTCTTGAGAAAGTTGGTTAAAGGTAAGGGGAAATACTATTATGGTTAATAGGACAGTTACTGGTATATAGAATCTGTGATTCCAGATAGGATAACACATTGGAGAACCTTTTAAAAAGAAAAGTGTTTTGCAATTTCATGTAATTTTAGAACAATGACAAACTGCAGCATCAAAGTACTTTTTACCGGGGGAAAAGGTATTTTCAGTGACACTGCTTCCACTATAACCTGAAAGTGATATGTAACAAATATGATAAACAGTGCAAAACATTTTCATTTAAAGAGAACAAAAACGTTAAAAAAGTTGACCTGTAATGTCTTGGACTGGTGGAAGCACTCATATTCCAAGAATCAACAAACTTCGGTGTTTTTGGCATTTTTTAATAAAAACAAGTGCAACATTTCATATTTAATTTTTTTTGCTAAAATACTTTTCACTGTTAAGACACAGAATAATGCAACAGATATGATCTGTTCCCCTTTAATAGTAATTAAGGTAGAATGCATATTTAAGCAAGATATTGCATAAAATGTGCATATAAAATAACTAGTAGGTTAACTTGTTTCATTTAGGATGCAGAAAAGTTAAAGGATGCCAGAATTGCACAAAACATTAAAGATACCTCACTGTAATTTTTTGTTAGTAATTTTGTTGTTTTTTGGATTGTTGTAGGACTGAGACTAAATGTTCCTTGACATTTGTGGCAAAAACAATGCAAACTTAACACAAAAACAGGTGAAGGATTTTTGTCCATTTATTTAAATTTGGGAACAGCATCTAAGTTACAAATAGTATACAATGCTCTTTTAATTTTAAAGACATACTCAAAGCAATTAACAAGACTCTATTGTAAACTTTTAGTGTATATAAACTATTAGACAGATACAATACAACTGATACATCTTTCAGAAATGTTACTGAACAAAAAAGCAAAATACAGCCAAAACTATAGTTCCTCTGAAATAGTCTGAGACACTTATGTTTTTCTAATACTAACGATGAGTAGAATTATGTCATTCTTATTGCATGCATCTGCTTTAATTTTATGTTCTTTTTTTGTTTTGATTGTTGCCATGGTTTTTTTTTTTGTTTTGTAAAATGTTTGACCTCAGCATCATAATTCATTAACATTGTTCTATTTATTTTTTGTTTCTAGTTGGAAAATAAACCATTTCATGAAGAGTTTGTGCATTATATGAAATATGCAATGATTGTATATAAGCGTGAGCCTGCTGTTGAAAGTGTGATTGAGTTTGTTGCTAAATTTGCAACCATTTTTGGGAAGAAACTACAGAGGATGGGGATAACCTCAAGAGGAAGAAGATGAAAATCCTTCTTGAATTATTTGTTTGATTTTTGCTAAAGGTACAACAATTTTTTACTGAAGGGATAAAAATGTAGTAAAATATGTTCAGATTTAATAATGTTAGTTATTTTCTATATTAAAATGACAATGTTTTTTTAATCCAATATACATCAGTGCATTTGACAAATGTACAGTCGATATATATGGTCCTTGAACTAGTCATATCAGTCATATGAATGTCCTCTGAATGCTTATAGATGGAAGGAAAATGTGAGTCATTTTAATATCCCAACAGTCCTAATTTAATAAAAATAGACACAAATATTAATTTCATCTTTTTAAGATCGTTTTTTAGTAGGGCTGCCACTTGTCATATTTTTAAAATTTTGCGATGCACTTTGCCCTCTTCTGAATATCTACTTTTATCCAGCCTTGAAAATGATTACAATACTGTTTTATGTGTATTGATTTACTTTTTTAAGTCTTTAGGTAAAGACATCACTTAAACAGTAATTTTGAGCCCACATTGATCATTACAGTGCAATATTCAATATTTTTGGGAAAAGTGTAGGGGTTGAGTTGATTCCCACCTTGTTCCTATGTACTGTTTGTATGTAAATTTTGTACACAACATGATGGGCGGCATCACTGACGGTTTTTTGATAATTCAGACTCTCCCTTAATAGAACTTTTTGGGTCATAATTATGTATTCTGTATATTAATGTGATAGCTTTTCCAGAATATGTTTGGACTGTTATGGGTTTGAACAGTCGTAAAAATTTTAGAGAAGTGCTGATGACTTTTACTCTGGATCTGAAATCTAATTTGAATCTGAATTTAAATAATGTGGCTAAACTCACCTTAGCAAATATATGCATTATAATTTGTAAATTTCCCCAAATTTCTTTTATCCTGTATTTTTATTTTAACTGTAGTAAAGTAGGGTGAAAAAATAATGCAGTTTTTCTAGATCAAATTACTTGCTCTGATGAATATAATTGTTTATGATGTTTACATCTTGTGATTTTTGTATTTTTTCAGCTGATGAATAGTTGCCTTATGATCCATAATTGTATAACAGTAAATCATATTCACAAGATTAACTTTTTTTTTTTTTTTTGTATTTAATCCACAATCCAATACCCATGCTGTCGGGTTTTTCGTGTTTGTCAGCTTATTAACAAATTGTTAGAATATGTCGAAAATGCTAGATGATGATGACTTTTTTGATCGCATTCATGAAACAATGCTTGTCAGAGTAAAGATAAATTTCAAATGTTAGAATACAAGCAGTGTTGGCAATGCTAGACTACAGGACCCAAAGGATGACCAATGCCCAACTATCAAGGGTAGGTATATTTTTTTAATGTATTGAGCACATTATTTGAAAAGTAAGTTCTATCATATTATAGCTGAGTCTTGAGGGGGATAGTGCTTAACATCTCCTAATTCAAAAAAAAATTATATAGCCTTGCCCCCATGTTTAAGGGGTTTGCTCCATTTCATAGGATCGAACCTTTCATGTGTACCTTTTTATCAAAAATTTTCTATTAAGATAAACACGTTCTTGTGCGTATGCTTATGGAATTGTAAAAAAAATTTAACCTTGAGATTTTGATGAATCTTGACTTTTTAGACTTGCCTGAGTCCAAAATACAATTTTTGATGGGTCTGTGTGTAAACCGATAATCAAAACGTTGACCTAAGTCAATGAGAGTTTTACACCTCATTCTATCAAAGTAAGGACTCCTATAAAATTTTGGACCATTTCCGCTACGGAAGTGGTACTTGAACATTTCGATTTTTGAGAAATTATGGCTATAAAAAAAGATATATTAAAATTTTTGTATAGATATTTATAGTGATAAAAGCAACGTGAAATTTGAGAAAATTACTCAACTGGAAGTAGTACTTATTTAAACAACCACCCAAAAATGTTTTGTATCATGCAAATCACAGTATGAATGTGACCATGGTATTAAAAACTTTATTCAAAAACCCCTTTCTTTCCAATAAAGATTATTAATTTTTTTTTAAATTTTAAACATTATCAGTTTAACAATAACATGTAAACATTGAGCATGTCATGTAAATACAAAGATGTAATGGGAACAATAAGCTGCTATGTCCCGTCGTTTCCTGGTGATGCTTTTAATTTTATGATTTTTTTTTTATTTCCACTATCATTATCCTTATAAGTAATTTGATACTATCCAGATGTATGGTGTTAGCTCAATACCTCGACTCAATACAAGTTAGAACCCTGCAATGGGACTCTGCCTCTGTGGTTGAACATAACGCGGGCAAACGCGACGCAGTATTGCATGATTGGCTAAGAACATTGATGCCTTAGTGGCCGCTGGATGGCGATATAGTAAGTCGGTGTTGGTTCAAGCAGATAACAGTAAGTTTGATTGCTTTTTGAATGTTGTTTGGGGGCGTTTTCCCGGACTAATATGGACTGACTTAAACCCTTAGGGCAGCTCCGGAACCGTAAGTAATTTAGAACGTATCGGCATTTGCTTGGTACCGAAATCTATCTTTGGGGAGTTCGGTTTTGGCATCTGTCCTTCTATTCAAACTGAGTAATGCGGTTTGGGTTTTTAACAATGGTCATTGTTTAAATTTTAACCCATCTCAGATCTAAAAATGACAACGCCAGACATATTTTTACCCGACTCTGATTACAGTCGTAAAATATGGTTTTTTTTGAAAATTTGCCGGAAAATCAAATGAGGTGTGCCAAGTGCTGAGTTCATGTCTCGCAGCCCGTTTTAAAAAGGAAGCTCTTCATTACATTTTAAACGCCTATTTTAAGCACAAATCAGTGCCAGATAACAGCATCATTTCAAGGAAAAAAAAAAATTTTTGCAGAAAAAGTATGGATTTCACAAGTGTAGAATTTTTAGCCATTCGATCGGGCTCCCAGTCGGTATCATAATTAAAATATACCAATTTATTGCAACAAATATATAATACAAACACTTATGTTTTTTGGTGACTATAATTGTTTTTTCTTTGATCTAATCTAGGTCAAGCATATGTAATCATGAAAAATTACACCACTGTTTTTGACCTCACTGGAATGCGAAAATATTTTTTTAAAATAAAGTTTGATTATAAATGGGAAAAAAATGATTGTGTATCAATATTATCAATTATTTATGATGAAACAAAAATGATATGATATTTAGAAATATTGTGCAACTGGAAGTTGTTCTGATGACTGTTTCTCTATCTCAGTATATGAGAGAGAAGTCAAGGGAACACACTTTGATTTTTCTATGGTAGGGCAACATTTGCTAGTTTACACTCAAGAGAAATTCCTAAAGGTTTGAGTGTTTTTTTGAAAATAAAGTCTAGGGGTTTTAAAAACAGAATGCATTCACTAAATTCCAGCACTCTGTTTTAAACGTTTCAATTCTGGCAATTTGTTTGATATCAGCCTTTTAAATTAAAGCCAGTGTCAAATTAAAAACTGTTTTTAATATTGGGCATGAAATACTGTGAACCATCTACAATTCAATATTCAGGATATTTTAATGAGTAATTATTTGGAAGTACTAAAAAAGTTTTGTTTCCCTCCTTTGAAGCATATATGCAGTTAATCAAGTGATTCAAATCCCGAAGTGAGGCGTGCTATATGTCATGCATTGCTCCATCAGCTAACACTACCTAAAATTTTGGGACGGACCAGAGATGAAAGGGTAAAGTTAGAACCGTCTTACAAGGTCAGTATTATCTCCATTTGGGAAATTCAAAAAGTAGGAAGAAAATTCCTAACATTTTAAATATTTTTAAAAATTTTTTTAAAAAAAAAAAAAATATCTTACTCATGTTACACTGTTTGGGCATGTTACGTTTCAAAATTTTTTTAACTGAGAAGTCCTTAGGGGCCAAGTTTCATAATCAAACCTTTTTTGTAGCACTTTTATCTGCTTCTATATTTTGTCTGTCTAATCCTGGTTGTTCTCCATAGCCTTTTTTTTTGCCTGAAAATTTTCAGTCCCCCTTTTCGTGTCTTACTTTTTGCTTGCCCCT
>NW_024380896.1:0-25000 GCF_016835505.1 Polypterus senegalus | reverse complement strand
GAGTTTGGGGGGAACCAGCAAATTAGTGACGCTTAAAAAAATAAACAGAACAGTTAGCAAACAAGCCGCTACTTAGCTTGAAACTGCTACAATCAGATGCAAATAACCAAAACCAAGATAACCAAAACCACGATGGGATTTGACCGGAAGAGCAGCATGGCCTGGAACACTTTCCAATGCCCTTACTTCCCTTTATTAGCCCATCCTAGCCACTATGTGATTGCACAATACATCATGGGGTGCAGCTTCACTTTTAAGTGGATCACACCAGAAGGACACTGTTCCTGATCTATTCTCCAAGTAGGCTTTAACCTAAATGGCTTAATAAACTAAAACAAAACCATCCTTATCACAGACAGCAGTCATGCAAATTTTAAAATGTCAAGCATGACCAGGGCAGATTATATCAGGCCATGACAGTGGCCTTATAGCAGAATAGAAGGCAAGGCATACAACAAATGGTAGGAAACAATGAACCTCCTTTTAAAGATGAGGGGAGGCTGCAAAAAGTTATCAGGAAGGAGGGGAATGGGATTGAGTGCCCCTTTAGGTCAGGATGCACGTGGAGTTACCTAAAAATCCTAGACCTTTTAGGGCAGGGGTGGCGAACTCCAGGCCTGGAGTGCCGCAGTAGCTACAGGTTTTCATTCTAACCCCTTTCCTAATGAGTGACCAGTTTTCACTGCTAATTAACTTTTCCCCCATCACTTTAATAGCCCTGTTAGAAGAGTTCAGCCCTCTGAATTGATTCCTTTCTTCATTAAATGACAGCCAAACAAAAATGAAATGTGAAACAAGCTAACAAATGACCGCTAAACAGAGGCATCAAACTCCAACTATCCATTTTCCAACCCGTTGAATCCAAACACAGGGTCACGGGGGTCTGCTGGAGCCAATCCCAGCCAACAAGGCAGGATCCAATCCCGGCAGGGTGCCAACCCACCGCAGGACACACACACTAGGGACAATTTAGAATTGCCAATCCACCGAACCTGCATGTCTTTGGGAGGAAATCGGAGCGCCCAGAGGAAACCCACACAAACACGGGGAGAACATGCAAACTCCACGCAGGGAGGACCCGGGAAGCGAACCCGGGTCTCCTAACTGCAAGACAGCAGCGCTACCACTGCACCACCGTGCCGCCCTCAAACTCCAACTAATTTCACTTCAATCACTTTCTTAATGAGAAGCCAATTCTTGCTGTTAATTAAACCTGTTATTTAATTCCATGGTTTGTTGCTGCTCTCATTTTGCCACAGCACACATTTCAAAAACTGTTGTTTTTCTGTTCTTTCTAAGAGCACCAATGTCAAAATGTTTTGGTGACCCGAGAGATCAACCTTACTGAGACCATCACCTCTCTTTAATTTCAGATATTGTGTGATGGACACAGGGGAGCTGGTCATGTGGTGGCTTGTTTTGTGTCTCATTATTGTTTGGCTGCTAATTAAAGAAAAGGAAACATCTTTGGGGCCCGAGTCAAGTTAATTAAACGAAGTAATCAGCAGCAGAAACTGGTCACTAATTAAGAAGATGGTAAGAATGAAAACCTGCAGCCACGGCGGCACTCGAGGCCTGGAGTTCGCCACCCCTGTTTTAGGGGGTACAGAAGGTTCAGGATTCATTAATTACTCAAGACTTTAATAGATCTAACCTGGTCCTGGAAATAATTGAAAGTCTCTCTGGTGTCAGGATTTCTGACATATCATAATTTATTATTCTTTCCCTAAAGATTTTAGAAATTTTATTTATGTCATTTCCAGGATTTTGTTTTTACCCTGTAGAATTAGTTTTATTTTGATCTCTTCAGTTAAAAATGTATTTGTGTTAATTCACCACCACCATTTTGTTTTTGCATACAGTAAGTGGTGCCATATTCTGAGTTTGATGATTTGTAACAATCAAATATCACCAAGTTGAGCTATTAAAACACTCAACTTAAATTCTAGAATGCTCTATAAAAACAAAACTACACCCCTTTAATGTACAGTGTAACAAAAGCAAATGTATTTAGAATTTAGATTTAAATAAAAAAGTACAGGTACTGGAACATAGGCAAGGGGGTACCCAGGCTGTCATTTCAAGTCAGGTAAGGTTAGTTCTGCACTTAATAGATAAAATAATAATTTTTGCCTTTCAGCTTCTCCAAAAGTCTCTGTGAAGTCTCTGGTGGTGATGAATGTGGTCAATGTATTGGAGTGTCATGTGGACAACTTCTATCCAAGTGAGATCTCCATAGAGTGGCTTAGAGCTTCCCAGCCTCTTCCTCCACAAGATAAACCACAGCCGGAGCGCAATCTTGATGGCACCTTCAGCGCCGTGAGCCGTTATCACTACACCCCGACTTCCGAAGATAGTGATGTGGCCTTCAGCTGCAAAGTGAGGCAGGAATGTCAGGAGAGGCCACTGGAGGAGACCTTTCATCTGCAATTCCGCAGTAAGTCCAAGACATAAAGCCAACTTGACTGCTTGGCCTCTTCTCCCTGTTGTTTACTAAATTTGCACATCTTGCAGGGTGCCGATGGCCATGATAATATCTCTGTACCTTCACATTTTTTTTCAATATGGTTCAGCTAGAAATTGCTCTTATGTGTGTTAATATAGGAAATGTCACAATTATGGCTGGCTGTACCATTTAGGCAAACAAGGCACGGTAAAAAAAGAAGTTCATCATAGCCCGTCTCTGACTGGAATAACTCTCTGAAGTTGTGCACTGATTGGATAGTTAAATGGGCTTTTTCTGCATATGCAAGAATATAGTAAATAGGAATTATGGGTAAATGTTTAAAAGTAATCATATTTTATTTTCGTATATTTTTGTGATTACGTTAAGTTTCTCAATTACTTTAATGAATTTAAATGAATTGAATATGTTATGGACCTGCCTTTGTTAGATTAGAACTAGATGAGCTCCATCATTGTCAGGTTCCCTTTTTTGGCTGGTGGTTTAAGTAGAGACCTACAGGCCTGAAATACGACGTAAATGATACTTTTACTTGGAGAAACGTTAAATGCAAAAAATAAATAAAGCCTGCTAATACAGCCCAGTTCCTACGTAGTTTCTGAAATGTCATGTCTCCCCTCAAGTACATGTTTTTCTCAGACAGTTTTGTAAAAATAAGTAATCAAACATCCCCCTCGATATTCGCAAATTGTAAATTTGCTGTCTCATATCCAGACCCTCCATATTTGATTCTCCCCACTCCTGGCTCTTCTCTGACAGTGATAATTCCACTCGGAGCCACAGGGGTGGCGAGGGCGCCTTTTATTGCTTTGTCTATGGCTGTTACAGCTGGTCCAGGTAACAGCAGACATGTGATTAATTACTGTCAAATTATAGCTTGATTATTCCAAATATTGGGGGTTTGAGATGTTACTGAAAGAATGAATCTCGGTGGCAGCTGTTCATGAAGCCTCTCCGTCAACCGTTTGTGTCAAGAAATAACCCACTGATGGGAAGAGGCAGTTACCGGATCCCGGAATACAGATGACGTTGTACAAAAACCCGTCGACAGAGAAGATACTGTCTTCATTTTATAACAAAGGCTTAGGAAACAACCGTCGCAGTATAACGAAAACAGCAAGGAGCGAAACCAATACCAATGGTTGAGAGAGTACCTTCCTCTAGCAGGTTACGGAAAAGACTCCCAGGTGCACACATAGCTAAAGTGACAGGTCACGGGTCAGGCTAGATATAGGATGGTGACTTGACACCAATGGGGTCATGAGAGGGGAGCGGGGAACGCGGTAGTCCGAAGGAGGAATAGGAATTGAGAAAAGCGGCATGGGGGTGTATGGTAGGTCGCAGGCAGCGTTGGGAAGGGTTTGGAAGAGGACGAATAGGAATCGAGAAATGCCGTGTGCGCTGCGTGTGGGGGAGACCGGGTTTGAAGAGGAAGCAGGACAAACCAGAAGAAAAATATATATAAGAGATGCTTTAAGAAAACTCTCTTTGGCACTGCCGTTTTATGCAATTTTGTGACAACTGCTATCAGAAATTGACTCATTTCCTCAAAATTTGGTTTGTATAAAAATGATCATTGCAAATTAATAATTGTCATCTTTATGAGGCCTATTGAATGAAAGATATAATGTAAAGATAAAAAAGTGATTGTTTTGCAAATGACATTTCACTATGCCTTCTCTTGGATAGCATTATATATAATATTGATGACTTGACACTGATTTTATTTATCGACAGAGCGAGCGTCTGTGAAGTTAACTTCCATCAATTTGCCGCAGAGTCAGAAGCTGATCTCTTGTGTTGCTGAAGATTTCTATCCAGCAGATGCCAAAGTGATCTGGAAGAAAAATGGACATCCTGTCAACAGCACAGAGCAAGGGAATGATGGCAACTTCAAAAAAAGAATATACCATAAGCTAGGAGCTACCGAGATGGAAAATGAGTACACATGTGAAGTGAGTCAGGAGGGATTCAATGACTCACTGAGAGAGAACAGATTCACACAGAAAGGTAAAGGAACTGAACTGTATGGGCTGAGCCATGAAGATGATGTGAAAAATTATAAGCGGCAGAGTGAGTTCTCTGGGTGCAATTTGATGAGATGAGATCATTTAATAAGGCAAAACCCATTAGATTGATGTTAGTTTAGCATTTTTTTATATACTACCCAGACAAATATTTACAGTTGAGGCCAAAAGTTTTGAGAATGACACAAGTATTGGTTTTCACTAAGTTTGCTGTTTCTGTGTTTGTAGATCTTTATGTCGAATATTTCTATGGTATACTGAAGTTGAATTACAATACAAGCATTTCAGAAGTTTCAAAGGCTTTTGGTAACAATGGCATTAAGTTTATGTGGCACAGAGTCCATATTTGCAGTGTTGGCCCTTCTTTCTTTTTCAAGACCTCTGCAATTCACCCTGGCAAGCTGTCAATCATCTTCTGGACCAAATCCTGACTCCTGGCAGCCCATTCTTGCATATTAATGCTTGGAGTTTGTCAGAATTGGTGGGTTTTTGTTTGTCCATCGACCTCTTGAGGATTGACCACAAGTTCTCAATGGGATTAAGGTCTGGGGAGTTTCCTGGCCATGGACCCAAAATTTCGATGTTTTGTTCCCCGATGTTTTGGCTTATGGTCTGGTGCTCCATCATTCTTGCAAAAGCATTGTTGTTTACCAGACTGTTCTTAGATGGCTGGGAGAAGTTGCTCTCGGAGGATGTTTTGATCCCGTCCCTGTTCTTAGGCCTAATTTTGAGTGAGCCCACTGCCTTGGCTGAAAAGCAACCCCACGTGACATGAATGGTCTCAGGATGCTTCACTGCTGGTGTGACACAGGACTGATGGTAGCACTGCTCACCTTTTCTTTTTTTCTGGATGCCCTAAACAATCGGAAAGGGGATTCATCAGAGAAAATGACTTGACCCCATGCGTCCTCAGCAGTCCAATCCCTATACCTTTTACAGAATATCAGTCTGTCCCTGATGTTTGTCTTGGCTTCTTTGACACCCACTAGGCCATCTTCCAAAAGTCTTCGCCTCAATTCCACCTGCCTGCTGCCATTCCTGAGCGAGCTCTGCCCTGGTGGTGCCTGCAGCTGAATCCACTTTAGGAGATGGTCCTGGCGCTTGATGGATTTTCTTGGGCCCCCTGAAGGCTTCTTCATAACAACTGAGCCTCTGTTGTAACTCAATCAGCATGACAGAGTGATCTCCAGCCTTGTTCTCCTCGACACTCTCGCCCAAGTTAACAAGAGGATCAGTGAAATGATGTCAGCAGGTCTTTTTGTGGCAGGGCTGACATGCAGAGGTTTTTTGGAATTAAGTTCATTTCCATTGCAAAGAGGGACTTTGCAATTAATTTCAGTTCATCTGATAGCTCTTCATAACATTCTGGAGTAGATTCAAATTGCCATCATAAAAAATGAGACAGCAAACTTTGTGAGAATTAATATTTGTGTCATTCTCAAAACTTTTGGCCATGGCTGTAGTGCATTGAACAGAACAAATGAAACAAATTAAATGTCCTGTTGGCATGTGGACCCCAGCAGGTGGATAATTTTTCTTTTTTTTTAACCCCATGAAAAAAGAAGGATGCTTAAACCAGTCTTTATTCATTGTCTTTACTTCATTTCTTCTTGTTAACAGATGAGTGTGGATGTACAAGGCAGACAATTGTCCTGACAGTAGTTGGGGTCCTGTTTGCTGAAATTGTCCTGGGGCTGTTCTGCTACTTTATTTACATAAAGAAGAGTAAGTATTTTATCATTTTAGAATTATCATTTAATTGAGATGGAGCTGCAGCTATCATATCATGTAATTTGTTTCTCTTCTCATGGATAGGACTCTTGTTATTAGCCATCCTCACTGAGCTTGCAGAACACAAACTCAGGTCTTTCCTCTGTGGGAAGCACAGAAATCTGCTGCCTTAGCCAGTCGACCAAAGAAGATCTCTTTTGGTTCAAGTGACTAATCGGTCTTCTGATTGCGAGGCTGTCTCTTTCTCTGCTGTCGATTAATTACACATGAGGTTTGCTAGAACCACAGGAAATTAATTTGTCATTGACTTTTCCATTGTCTTGAATTAAAAGTAATTAATTACAAAGCCATTGTTTATACTACATCCTCCAGCACAGTTTCACATTTTTAAAGTATTACAATCTTGTCTCTTTTTCTGACAGCCAATAATGTTTGGCTGGTACTGTATGAATGCTTCCCAGGTATGACGAGTTTCAGCATACATCTGGGAGACTTGACACGTGGATTATGCAACATGAGTCTTGTGAGATTTTTTTGTGGATGTTTTGATATTGTTTGCTGTTATCCAGTGTTGGTTTTCTCTTACCACATGGGATAATTAACATATCATTTTTGAGTGTGGAGTATTCCTTTAACAACTTGACCCGTTTAATATTCTACTTTTTCTGCATTCAGACTTAAACTGCAAAGGTTTGACTAAAACTTCAAGTGGATCCCCAGAACAGGCACCATGTTTAACAACAGGGGTGAGTAACATATCATTCTGCTGAAATCCAAGTTGACCACTTTAGCTTAAAAAGGTGAAGTGAGGTATAAAGCAGGCAGAGTGTGGCCATACCAACACAGCGGGACCATCTGGAGAGGGACTCTAAAACATCTTGAAGAGACCACAAAAAATCAACCATCAAAGTGTACATGTCTCATCATACTCCATTAAACCAGCTGAGTTTTAGGATGTCTTGTAAATTAAATATGATTTTTACTGTTTCAATACTTGGGCTTTTGAGAACAGATGTCCAGTATGGTCTCTAAACTGATCAAATATAGACTGACTATCCAGCTAGTAATTATTAAATCAGTTGTCTTTTCTTACAGAGGCATCTCATTTTTCTTCTTGCAAATTTATTAACAATACCATGGAAGTCGAAGTTACTAGTCAGTTAACTCTCCATAGCTACTAGATAGAGACTTCAAACATCTAGTTGGTTTAATTTTCATCAGAGCACTCTCCTGAACTTAGAAACTCTGGGCCTGGGGTCTGTATGTCTATTCAGTGACCCATGTTAACTAGTGTCCCTCTCTGTGAAGTTTCCAATGGACTGTTCTTGATGAAACATCCTGCTACTGACCTGGATGGACATTGGTAGTCAAGTGATCCAGAGTCGCATTAATTTTTTCTTGCATTTTGATTCAATTTAAACCCATCCAGGTTACGCAGGTAACACTTTTGTGATTGGTTATCCTTAACTGTTAGTGTCTGTCTTTCTAACTTGAATGTCACCAGTAATTTAGTTCTTCTGGAGCATCATCAAAAGCTTCATCATTAAAGCTCCTGTAAGTCACAGTCACTAAGAGCTCTTGCTCAGTATTTTTATACATATTTTAATTGTTGAAGAGAGTTTAAATACTTAATTTGTATCACTGAACACATCTGAGAATCACTGTGAGTCAACTCTGTTTCCATCCATTTTCTAATAACTGTTTTCTCTTTCATAACCCAGTACCATCAAGCAAAATTGAGAAAGCAGCCCTGAATTGAATGGCAGATCATTACAGAGCACAATCACGTAGACCTGCAAATTGAGTCACTTTATAGTTCACACATCTTTGGAGAAAAACTGAACATACAGCTGCTGAAAAACCTTAAATGTGTTCCTGCAGAATATGAAACTGGCTGGACGGGGTTTAGATGCAGAACCTTTAATCGTCTATCACTGTTAGAGTTTAATTTGTAAATTATGAGGCGCTACAGCTCATAGTGACTGCCAAGGGCTGACAGCGGTAATTTAGACACCAGAGAGCACAGCACTGTTAACATTGAATTATATCATTGACCTCATAAACTTATGAAATCAGTACTTGGGTAAGAGTTTTAACTTTTCTCAACCTCGTTTAATGCGTCTTCATCACTGTTGCCTTGCTCCCATTAGTTTTACCTCTCAGCCTCCATGTCAGCACCCACACTCAATGCACCAGAACCAGCTAATTTGGTATTGTTACTACCCTTATTTATTTACTATATTTTTAAAAGTTTTAACTTGTTTTTTCATCATTTGTATTTTCTGTTATTATGTTGTTTACATCACTGCATTGCCTTTTTGTGTATGCGTTTCTCATCATTATGTTTCTGCTTTGATTATTGTTCGGTTTGCTAGCAGTGGCGTTTTGTGTGTTCTTCTAATGAAAATCCAAAGCTAGGACACTGAAAGGTGTGCATTGCCATCTGAAATAGGTTTGGCGTGATGGTATCATCAGCAACAGACATACTAACCATAAACACCCATTAGAAAACCACTTAAAATGCCACTGCTTGCATACCAACCAATAATCAAAATGACAACCTAAAATTAAACTAACAAATAAATGAAGAATAGCCTTATGTGCTCAAATGCGCTCATGACAGAACTGTATCAAGAGGGTTCAGATGATGATAATAGTGAATGGATGGGAAATTTAACATCTGAGTAAATGCTGAAGATATATCAAGGACATTACCAAGATGATCTCTTTATGTATTTGCCGTAGGAAACTGAAAACAAGAATGAGAGAACGCTGATGAAGAACAATAAGGATCAGGATGCTGCAGAACCTTTTTTACAGCCAAGCAATTCACTGTCGAAGCATTCTGGAGCTGACCATGACGAGAAGTGTGTTAATAGCTAAATCACAATAAGTTAATTTTGGGCCTGGGATAAAGTCTTTGTGACATCATTATATTTACAAGGTTTGTACAGGTCAATGTATGAAGTAGGGTGGACATACTTAAGCTATTCGATTTTAGCCCAACTTACAAGCTCAGTACTATATTGTGAGAAAATCACTGACGGTCATAAGTCGCTACTTGCAAAGTATGGTACTTTCCAATCCGATCCAAATGGCTTATAATCCTCCATTTTTTTTTTTTTTGTGGACATGCTAAAAGCATCTGGGTACTGCCAATGTGAGTTCTTCAGGTGTGAAAGATCATTCAAGCAGAATCTGCATTTCAGTGCCCTTTGACCAGTCAGAAAGCAACTGCATGTTTATGGTATTGCAAGTATGACTGCAAGACATTCGTAGATGAATGTGAAAGAAACTTTAGTGGAAAGAGAACCATTGACTCGATGTCATGATCAGGGGCCTCATGCATAACGCTGTGCGTAGAATTCACACTAAAACATGGCGTACGGATGAAAGCGGAAATGCGCTTATGCACCAAAAAATCCAGATGCATAAATCTGTGCGTACACCAACTTCCACGTTCTTCCGCTACATAAATCCCAGTCAGCGTGAAAAGTAACGCACGTACAAGTGCCTGCTGACCCGCCCCAACTCCTCCCAGAATTATGCCTCTTTGAATATGCAAATCAATATAAATAGCCCTTAAGCCCAGCCTTCTGTGAAAAGACAATGGCAAAAGCACGGGGGAAAATAGAAGAATTTCAGCGAATACCAAGTGGAGGCAAGGAAAAACGTACTATTTGTTGGTTTAAACAGTGATATAATCAACAAAAGGAAGTTGATCAAGTGACGAGTCGTAGAAACTAGAAAGTTCAAGATCACAAAGAATGCACAGTGCCTGAAATAAAAAGAAGTGGTCATTTATCAAAGTCGCCGTGAAAAGGCGAGCTGTAGCTCACCATCTGAGTGTCATATGAAAGCTTATTAGGGTACAGAGAGAAAAAATAGGCACACTGTGGGGAAAAAAAGCACAAAATGTCAACTTTAATCTCGAAATTTCCACTTTAAACATGTAGTTTATTTTGTCATTAAAGAAGAACATCATAAACTTCATCTTAAAATCATTTAATGTACTAGTTTCTCAAATCCCATCGTAACTAAAGTAGCACGTTAAATGCTTTGTTTTGTATTTGATCTTCTATGTGCTCTATGTGTGTGAATCACTACGTACTTCTTAAACGGGTTTTCTCTTCCTCCGACAGAACACAGAATCCATTACATTCGTAATACAACAGCTCTCTGAATAATTAAAATACTGAGATGTATACGTGATATCATTTTCATGATGATAGGAGTTAAAGCATGTTATTAAACATTGGAACACGGTGGCACAATGATAGTGACGAGCAGGCGCCTCGTCCACAGATTGTTCCTGCCTCCCGCAAGATGCTTGCTGCGCCATGCGCAACCTTTGATGAAATAATTTATTGCAGCAGTACTGTCTCTTTCAAACGTACTAACCAATTCCTGTCTTTTCTTTCTCCAAGTAGCCAATCGCCACACAATCAGTTCTGTAATAGATGTTAAGCCATCTGTAAGCTTACAACTCAGATTCTTCAAAACTTTTAAGGAACATTTAAACATCTTCGTAGTACATGTTTAATTATTCTATCAATCTATCTTTCCGCAGTTTTGCAGCAAACCCCAGCAAGAATACAGCGCCAGGCAGGAACAATCCCTGAACTAGCTAGCACTGCACCACTGTGTCCTCACATGTTTAATTATTAGCAATATAGATTAGTTAAATGACGTTAACATTTTATCTGTATAATGTAATAAACATATTTTGCTGCATTTCATCTTAAAAATTATATCGTTATCGTATGTAAATACGTGCTTTATAAAGTGGTGCAGGTTGTGCGATATTATAACTGTAACGCAAGTTTACAGTGAGGTAATTTTACAAACAGTTCTACAAGGAGCACTTGATGGACTGATTGAGTGCATTTATAGTTCTTGGGATGAAACTGTTTCTGAACTGTGAGGTCCGTACAGGAAAGGCTCTGAAGCGTTTGTCGGATGAGAGCAGTTCAAAGAGCGAATGGCTGAGGCAGCATGTGCTTGATTCTGTATATTGATAATTCTCTTTCTGATCAGCTGCTCTGAGTGGTGCAGTGAGAGTAATATGGAAAAAGATGATCTGCTGTGGCAACTCCTAACGGGAGCAGCTAGAAGAAAAAGGTGCAGTGAGAGTAACAACACTAAAGCAGCTATTGTATTTAGAATAGTTTGACCATTCTGTGTACCATTATATTGTTACAGGTTAATTACCATCAGATGTATTAAACTAATAAACAATATGCGGTTAATTTCCGTGTATTTATAAAGCCGCGTCAGGGATGTTGATATAAAAAAGAAAGGGTAACCACACAGGAACAGTAGCACTGCTTTGATGCTGGGTGCCGCCAGTTTGCAAAACCGAGTGGAAAACTTGCGTACGCCCAGGGTTGGAGCTACCATGAAAATGTGTGTGGCTTTACGCCAAGTTTAGGTTTTATACATCGCGATTTGAGCGTGGAAACGTTCGTATGAAACATTTTTGTGTATACGCACCGTTTATACATGAGGCCCCAGGTCTTCAGAGAAGGCATTTTAAGAAATATTGCCCAGCAGCTACTATATAAATTCCAGGTAGCATTGCATGATTCAGCTTTTAACAAATTAGTATAATGTTTGTATTTTTCTTTTTTCCATTCCAAATTGCATCAGATAAACTTCCACTTTCCACTCTGAATCCATTCTTCATAGTCTCAAATTGTGAGGGTATGAGACCCTTAGAAATAATAATAGCAAAAGATGTATTGCTATTTACAAGGTGTTTCCAGCTTCTTGGTGGAAGAAAAAACTGCAAAGTATCTTTCCAGATAAAGTGGAAACAAAAAAAGATGCTCCTGTCGCACCCAGAGCAGCAACTTAAAACAATGGAACGAGCGAATCCTACACCGCAGCTTCATGGCACAACCGATGTGTGCCCCAAGATTGAAGCTCTGTGAATGTAATTGTAAATATATTTTTACTTATTGCTAATTTTTGGCCATTTGCTGTATTTTGGTTGTGGTTATCTTTCCATCTGTGGTTAGCACTCTTGTGTAACAGCACAGATCACATTTGTAACTGTAATAATCAGTCAAGCATTACTTGAAGATGCTTCTCTACTCCTCTTGGACATCTAAAAGACCATTGCTCATTTATAATCCACTCTAAGGCAGTTTATTTTCTTATTCTCTTTTTACTTCAGTGCATTTCATAGAGGTGAGCCGTTCAGGGGCAACTGGGCGACAGACAACTCGGCGAGATCCTTTATCCTTTAATAGTTCGGTTCAAAGAGATTTTTTAATGATATTTAAATGACAATGTAGGGTGCCAGAGAATCCTCAGAATCACCTGCTTTATGAGAGTTCCAATATTTTGACAGTAAAGATATTGCTTAAGCCGTACTTGCAGGTCACCTTTTGTATTCTAAATAACGTTATCATACGTTAAAAATCAATACAATTTATATAAAGGATTAGCAATGTTGGTTGCAGAAGATAATGTAAGATAGAGTTTGTTCCATCTGCAGAATAAAGTTTGTTCGTCAATTATATAAATTTATTTTCAAGATTTTAAATCACATTGTTATTTAAATATAATTATATTAAATATAACTATTACCTAACTGGTAAAGGATGTCGCTGAGTTGTATTTCGCCAAGTTGTTTCATCGCCGAATTGTCTTTCGCCGAGTTGTCTTTTCACCAAGTTGTCTTTTCGCCCAGTTGCCACTGAACCGAGTTCAGCGAAAGTCCAGAACATTTCCACAAACTCACAACAAAGTCAACTCCGTCCTGTTCGCCTATCACGACTGTTACTATTTGTTACAGCGTCGACTCTGTTAAGCAGCATGCTATTGATTGTTACATAAAGAGGCGAGTGTGACTGTGATGGAAGAACAGCATTCGGCTGGTAAAGCAGACATGCCCATCGATTTTTCAGTGACGTGGTCTGCTGACGAGATCATTGACTGCGGTCTGACATACCCTACGACTAGAAGTCTCGTAATGTAACGTCAGTTTTAGTCAGACATGCAAGTGAAAATTTCACTCTGCTACTGCTACTACTACTAAAAGAACAAAAAAAATAAATAAATCAGGTTAAGTAAATGGAATATTTACTGAACCAATTTTGTTCTAGTGTTCCTGATTTAATAGCAACTTAGTGATCCAATTGCGAGATATACATGACATAAACCCGCAGCTCGACACAAAGGCCTGACAGCAATGCCACAAATTATCAAACAGTGTTACATTTGCCTGTAATTTATAAATCTGGCACTAATTTGAAATTTTCAAAATTGTGAAGCCATTTCAATATTTTCTTTGATTCTTATGTATAGAAAACACAAATTGAGCACTAATTTGCTTGATTTCAAACATTTCAAGAGTTATAATTTGTTGGCCTTCAATGTGTAGAATGAGGAACTTTGTGCCTATTTTCTTTAGTTGGACAGATAGGTCCATTAACAATGGGATTAACCCCCAGTATTATTAATCCATTATTCTACCGTAACAGCAGATTTATTAGGGTATACATGAATGTAACCAAATAATAAACCATAATTAAATATTCTGATCTGAGTGAAGAGGGTCATGTTAATATTTAATAACAAATGAACTAAACCCACTTGAAAATGAGCAAATATCTTTCTTGTATTAATTTAAGAATACTAGTCCACCTGACGCATCCGATGTTCATGACCCCTTTTTGCGATAAAATTGTTTGTAGGCTCCATCAGCTTCATCATTTTCCTTCTTCACCTTTTGCATCAATCAGAAAGCGGCCATTCCTTTTTGCCATAAATCAAGTCCAACTTCTTAGTTCATTCACAACCAGTTTTAGTAAACATTTCACTTCATTTTAAAGTAAGTCCTCATATTTGTTCTGACTTATCCGGAGACTACAGACTTCACTGCCCATTAGAGAAGAACACGTTCAGCTGAATTGGTGCGTCTCATTTCTTTTTGACGTGAGAATGTTGCTCCTTGGTGCCTCCGTGTGGTCCAACTTAGCTTTGCACCTTCTCGCAATTTTTTATTCAATGTATTCTTTAAAAGGCCTTTCACTGCCATTAACATTTATGACAAAATGTGTGCATTTCTATCCAGGGTCCATCATTTTTCATATTTTATTGGACAGAATTGTTATCCCATCGTAATATTTACTGTTACTTTAAGTGTTGTAGGTGTTCATTTTTTAAGAAGTATTTAATTTTATTGTCAATGCTTACAGCACTGCTTAATATGGTATTTTAATATTCATTTTTTACATTTAAATTTTTCCAAAGTGTTTTCCATTTATGAACTGCCTAGTACAGTATATTCATGTGCTACGTTGATATTGTTACTTATTGTATTACCAGTCAGTTTCTGTTTAATTACAGACATTTTATTGTTAGCAGATTCACATTTTATCACATTCCCCTTTTTATGTTATTTTTTATACAGTTTGGTACCTACTTGTTTTCTTTTATCTTCTGGCTATTTTATACTAATGTCAGGGATCCAGAATCCCTTATTATTTTGTGATGTCAATGAAAGCCCACATAAGGGGGTATTATCAGGGCAGCGATTTAGATAACGCTGTATAAGCGGACCTACAAGTATGATGGTTACTGCTATTGTAGTTGTGTTAGGTGTTCACTTTGTTGTTCTTATTGTTCTGTTCTCAGTGGGAAACAGATGATTTAATATAAAAGGACCAGGAGAATGAGATGTGGTCAAAAGGTAAGTGCCAGAGTCGAAAACCAGAAAATCAAAACGATCTTCCACCAATTCTAAACTCTAACCGGAAAATTAAAGTATGTAAAACAAGCCGAGATTCAATAATCAAAAGACCTTTAAACAAAAATAACCACATGTAATGCTGTTTGAATCAAGATCTTGGATAGAGAGGAATCTCCTGTAGTGATCTAAATACCATCGCATTGGTGACATCCGCTATCACAATCTCCTGGAGGCTGAGCGGGAGTGTTATCATAGTCACAGGAAGGTTATTCTCTAAAGAAATTGATGACCTTAACATTACAAACATGGTGGGAAGGAAAAATGTGAAAAAAATATTAAACTTTGAAAAGATAATGTGGTTTTAATGGTAAATTATAGGTAAAAAAAATCGGGAGTGGTGTCCCCTAGACTTTCTCGTATACTCCGATATGGGGATGGATATTTGAGGAGTAAATTTCAAGACAATGATTATATTTTTATATTATGTACATTAAAGAACCATCAACAACAAATCAAATCCAATTAATAATATATTGAACAATTATTATAAAAGTAACTAGCTGTGTAAAAAGCCTGGGCTCCTAGAAACTATTGAAATCACCAGGAAAAAAACTGCAATGCAGAGTCAGCGGTTTCGTTTTGCGGACGTACTCGCCCCCTTGTCTATCAGCGGCTAAGCGAGTTTCTCTCTCATTTGTCTTTCCTCAGCGCTCTCACTTTGGCAGCAGAGTCACTTTCTTTCAGCTTCATGCTGTACCCTTGTACTTCTTTCTTCTTTCGACTCATTAATTTAGGGCTGCCTTTCTGGCTCTTTGAGCGTCGTGCTGTAGCCCCGCACTTCCGGGCCGCAAACACAGAAATGCACACTTGCATGTGTAGACATTTATATATAAGAAGTTGAACAAATCAACTCTGAATAAAAATGAATAGAAAAGTAGTTAGTGTAAATAGCTCAAAAGTTGATAGAAATCTATGTTTTGTACCTAATACTTGTATGCAAAATTAGGTTGACATAAGTGAAAGCGTACTCAAGTTATCATGTTTCCATACACACACACACACACACACACACACACACAGATGCACGGCATAATTCCAAAAATGGTATTTTTTGACTTAGGGAGGTCAAAAATGTCAAGATTCATCAAAATCTCGAAATCTAATTTTTGGAGGATTCCAAAACTTTCCTTATACTTTGTATATGAGAAAGTAAAAAGAACCAATGTAAACTTCTATTAAAGAAAAGAAGCCAATCATAACAGTTATGTCTGTGAGCAGAACAGATGCAGAAAAGTTAAGAGGAATTTCTAAAGAGTCATCAGACTGACGGCGTCAAAAAATAGAACTGAAACCACTGGTCTAACCAAGCTGAGTTGAAGACAGAAAATTAAAGTCAAAAATCCTAGCCAATGTATTAAAATGGGAAAGGTTCAATTCTTGAGACTTTCCATGTTACACTTAAAAGTTCAGATATGAAGCAGAATGCACAAACCTCCTAAACAGGGACAAAGGAGTGACATCACAAGCATCAGAACACATGTCTAGCAATGGGCGCCATCATCAAAACAATAGAGCGGCGATATACCGTGCAACATAACAGAGACAGTCATGCCAAGAAACGAATAGAAAGTGGCACCACAGTGATATCACTGGTATTGTGTGCATTTTTATTGTTTTCCTCGAAGTCTGACTAAATGCTGTACATGAAATATGAGGCTTTGGACCCCAAGAAATGTGATTTTCATATCCATTTCTTACATTATGATATGACAGAGTTGAATTTTGATAATGTCTCGTTACAGCATCATATTGTTTATAGTAAAGCATTGACCGTGGCCTTTTTCCAGAATTACCTGGGAATATGCAATGTGTAACATCATTCAGAGCGCTGGTATGAAGGTCAGCACTTTCTATTCCAGATTATCTGATTCCCATGTTGATGCTCGTTGCATATTTTTGATTTGTCTGTTCCTGCTTGCAAATAAATATTTTTTGCTAGTATGTTTAGCGTTTTAAACTTGACGACTGGTCGGCTGTCTCTTCTGGTTTCGATTCTTGCCTGTTTTCTCAACTATATCTCATCTCCTGATCCTTTATCATCAAAGTCTTTTACTGTCTCATCTTGAGTCAGTACAGTCACAACTAAAACGTTATAAAAAACAATTTGAAAAAAATGCATTTCTGTGTAGAAAATTACACAAGACATTTCCTTGATGTTTCTAACAATGGTTAGTTTGTCAGCATTTATGATGATTTTGTCAGATCATTTCACATGCCTTGAATCTCTTTTTTTAGTCTGTGTCAGTTCATTTTGTACATTCCAATCTCAGTGTATTTTGAGCACCTTTACTTTGTGCCCTTTTGTTTTTTCTTTCTTCAACACAGACTTCTTTCAGTATGGTAGTGTTTAAAATTATTGCCAAGCTTGATTTTAAGTAGGTACCAAGTGTCCGACAGTTGTTAAAGAACATGACTGGTGGAAACTCAGACTTAGCGTGGATCAATGTACAGAAAAATGACTAGACAGTATGCCAAAAATAAAGTATTTACCCAAACTCGCTACTGAAGATCAAAACCCTGAACATCTTCATTCTTAAGTGAAATATTTGTTGGTTTATTTAGTAGCACATCCTATTGTTATTTGTTAAAGTTTGGATGCTAATTTGTGTGCAGTACCAACTTTTAATGTGGCAAATCCATGATGCCACATGGCACCGATTGTCAGAACCGTACAAGTAGCAGTAGGCATTGTTGCTGTAAAGGACAGATAAACAAGTAAAAACAAATAATTCTGCCCAAGAACAAATCAAAATTAATGAATTTGTAGTCTACATGTGGAGCTAGTTTAAAACAGGCAGGCACAGGTGGTAAAGCAAGTTCTTGCGAGCTCTGAATAGTTCTGTTGTAAAGCCAGTGATGGGATCAGTTAGAGTTTTTGCAATGTGTGCTGTTTGCTGTGTTTTGTCTGTCAGTGGGACTGAGGGATATATTTTGTAGAAATTTCTTTTCTTTATTTAAGTGCCTTCTGGTTGTGAGATACTATTCCACTGTGCCTGATATTACAGAATAACCTTAAATCACTATAATAGTTTAGTAGAGAATTATTATTTAATAATAGTTACATACTATTATACCATACTATCATTAGTATGTTAAAATTTGTATACTTTTATACTGTTAATACTATCAGACTATTAAAGTAGCATTAATATAGTAACATACCATTAACTATGTAATTGTATATTACTATATTAATATTCACAGTAAATTTTTACTGTTACATTTTTAAACAATTTTCTGACACAGAAGTGCCTGATTTTCAATATCTTTGTACTTTTTGTATTATTTGTGTTACCAGTCTTATATGGTCCATACCAGCAGGAGTACATTGTTGTGTCGATTTTAAATATACATGTCAACTAGATTTCTACACTACATAATCATTAGTATAGTTTTAAGTTAATGTAAGGTGTTACATTTTTTGGTGTGAGTATTGCCTAATTTTGCTGCTTATGTTTATAAGATATCTATTCCTTATTCTTACTGCAATTGTCACTGTAAGAATGTTACTATTTATAGTGCAATTCATCTTTATGTCTCATTTCTGAATGCTTTTAAAGGTTCTAATGATTTCAAAACCTGGTTTTTATTCAGCCATTCAATTTTTTAATAAAATTCCTTGTATTTTTGTAACAGTATACAATATATTTGGTTGCCTTTGTATTACTATTTTACACCTTAAATAACAGCTGAGCTCAAAAGACGTTTATTAAAGATTCAAATCTTTCAAACAAAGAGAGGAGTTCCTGTTTCCATGCTTTCTGATGATCGACATTGTTTCAGTCGTCTGCATCAGCGTGGCTTATTGGATTCACATCGCCTAAAGTCTTGTCTTTAAGTTGTGCTTGCAGTTATAAATAATGAGTTAAAGTGATTTGTGTGAAAACTGATTTTTGTGCAGCAAATTTACAAAACAAATGATGTTTTACTGCCAGCGAAATCTGCTGCATTGACGCAAGAAGTGTATCACTTTGTAAGTGTTTTTGTGCGTTAATTTTATGTGTCTGTCATTTCATATTTAAATAAACATCTTTAGAGAAAAAAAATAAAATCACCTGACTCCTTTTGTGTCACATAATGGAGCCATCAGCCGTGTTTTGTTTCCACTGGTAAGAGTGGGCCCACTTTACCATTTAAGATGACAGTCTTGTTGATTAAATATCATAAAGATGCATCAGAAACAAAAATCCAACTCAAATCTCTGTGGTACATATTACATTTAAAACCTCATCTGCACATCTGCTGTAATCAAGAAACAGTAAAGTGACATTGCTAGTTTATTGAGAGTTGCACCCGCCTCTCCCTTTGAATCGCTGGCCAAGAGTCCTGTCTTCTGTTAAAAGGCACAACCCTGTGTGAAAGGGCTTCTGGGTTGTGGGCTGCTTTCGTTGTACGGAGGAATCAAATAGTCAATAGTTTGTACCACCAATAGCTTCTGTGTAGTAGTGATTATTTATTTTTTTTTTTTTAGAAGAGGTGCATGGTGATGTGTTTTAGTTATTCTTCATGTGGGAAATGTGCAGGATGGCTCAGTTTTGAAAAATTAATTGCACCTAGGTGATGGGAATGAAACGCATAAAATAGAACTGATTTTCTGATGTGCAAGTGTGCAGTAAACGTATGTAAGCACAGAAGTGCAACATTCCATGTGTTCTACCCCAACAAGCCTGTAAGACCCCCCCAAAAAGTCTTTTAAGTGAGTTTAGCATTTCATTATTGCAAAATCGCCAGTGAAACAAATTATAATCTGTTTCACAAAACTGCACGTGAATTGAAAATTTATTATTCCGCTTGTCACAAGCTATTATATATAATGACAATATGTATAGGGTGGTCCAGATCTAATTATGCAATTTTCATTACGCTATAACTTTTTTATGACAAAGAAAAATAACCTGAAAAATCCCGGACCACGAAGAAGTGTACAAACTGACAACATGAAGAATCGTCCCTGCATAAATCAAAGTGATCCAGAAGATCTGGATCTGCATAATTAGATATGGACCACCGTGTACAGGATAAATCTGCATATACATTATATATTATAACAATATGAGGCACGGTAGAAGAAGGACTGACGTACAGATGCAAGCAGCAATTTAATGTCCTTGAAAAGCACCCTGTTCAACTTCCACTGTTTGCTTCAGGACATGCCACTGTTCCTCTTCAAAGAGGATAGCTGTCCTGATGCGCTTTCGCACCACACTGGCTGTCCGCTTGTCTTGCTGGATATGACCTATCATGCTGCTGTTTACCCCTCCTTTTAAGCTCCTTGAGAGCACATGGATCCGACCCGTCAAACCACTGGAGTTACACCTGCTTGTCAAGCCGATACAATATATTCATATACAGTATACTTTATATACAATATTTACTAATATAGAGAAAAGCCAAGCAAAATGACACATTTTATTGGCTAACTAAAAAGATTATAATATGCAAGCTTTCGAGGCAACTCAGGCCCCTGATTTACATCTTGCCTGAAGAAGGGGCCTGAGTTGCCTCGAAAGCTTGCATATTATAATCTTTTTAGTTAGCCAATTAAAGGGGTTATTTTGCTTGGCTTTTCTCTACATTCATAATGGCTAACATGGTACAACAACCTAGTACTACTAATATATATATTATACATATATACTATTTCCAGTGAAAAGGATGCAATGACACGTCTAAAGTTTGTGTGAACGGGATTTCTTCAATATCAACGTATGAATCCATTTTTAAACGGAGGACGGAACGATCCAGGACTCCTCCCGACCCCACTCCACGCACACAACTGAGTTCACTTAGAATGTACCGGCCCGAGTTTGAGCGTCCCGATAAACTAAACAGGTTTGTGTTTTGATTGTGTCATGAATTACTCGGAGAACAATTGGATAGAGCTTGTGGACTCTACACAGATAGTGGGCACGTGCGGGGAGCCTTGATGCAGAAGTGAATCCACCAGATTAATCCAGTCGGTGTTATTATTATTATTAATATCTATATATATAATTCACTAAGGTAAGACAACCATGGAAAGCACGCCGGAAGGCGTGGATTCACTAAGCCCGACAAGTGAGACACCTATGGCGCACGCAGGAAGGAGCCACGCCCACCAACTCCAAGACCATTGGATACGACGACAACTCACAGAGCCACGCCCACCAACTCGGAGGCGACCACACAGAAAAACCGTTGTCATTTATATTCGTCACATGCAGCTCCGACCCATGTTGACTGTTCATAGAGGCATGTTTCTCGCGGAGGTGAATCGCCATATGCGGCGTGTAAAACTGTTTGCGAGGGGTATCCCATGGGATCCTTAAAACGTTCCTTTACAACTGAGGTTAAAACACAATGAAGTGAGCAGTCTTTAAAAAACGAGTTTTCGGTTACGACGCACAACCGCGTGCAGCATAGCAAACTGTTTTACACGCTACATACAGCAATTCGCATCCGCGACAAACATGCGTCTTCTTCGATACTCCTGCACTTTGTACACACCGCCCTCCCACCGTGGTCGGGTGTCTTGGTGGATTATATATAGAAAGGCAGCCAAAACCGCACAGAGCAATGAAAAGTCTACGTGAGTCACAGGTGCATCTGGACTGTACAACGACTCGAGTGACGAGTTGGAGGTGGGCACATGAGCAGGCAGTGTATACTGAACGAGAAACCAGCAGACTAGCATGACGGAGGGAGCGGAGTGGAGTGGATCTCCTTCTCCTCTCCTCCCGTTCCACCCTGAGCGCCGCACGGACGATTGTGTGTTGGTTCGTTCCGTGCATTGGTTAAAACCCAATGAAAGAAGCAGTCTTTAAAAACCAATAAGCCCTGTGCCTCTGTTTCATTACCGTCTCACCTGCTTCACCAATGCAGGCCCGCAAAGCGATCCGGCGTCATTCCCATGACCGCGGGCAGCCAACCGGGTAACCAAAGTCTTTGGGTTCGGGGGGAGTATGGTTACAAAGCTGAAACTTAAAGGAATTGACGGAAGGGCACCACCAGGTGTGGAGCCTTTCGCTTCATTTGACTAAACACAGGAAACCTCACCCTGCCCGGACATGGACAGGATTGACAGATTGATAGCTCTTTCTCGATTCTGTGGGTGGTGGTGGTGCATGGCAGTTCTAAGTTGGTGGAGCGATTTGGCTGGTTATTTCCGAAAACGAACGAGACTCCCGCCTGCTAAATAGTTACACGACCCAACAGCGGTCGGCGTCCAAATTCTTAGAGGGACAAGTGGCTTTCAGCCACGTGAGATTGAGCATTAACAGGTCTTTGATGCACTTGTATGTCCGGTACTGCACGCGCGCTACACTGAATGGATCAACGTGTGTCTACCCGGCGCGGGAGGCGTGGGTAAGCCGTTGAACCCCATTCGTGATGGAGACCGTGGCTTCCAATTGTTCCCCACGAACAAGAAATTCCCAGTACGTGCGGGTCATACGCTCGCACTGATTACGTCCCTGCCCTTTGTAAAGCCCCCGTGGTCGGGTGACTCGGTGGATTATATATAAAAAAGCAAAGAACAATGAAAAATCAACGTGGAAACCGACTGAGGCGGTGTTTGGAAAATTAACAGTCAACGTGACTCACAGGTGCGTGTGGACTGTACACAGACAAAAGCGACTCAGGTAGGGAGTTGGGGGCGGGCACATAAGCGGGCAGCGCGTACTGAACTAGCGCCATTCAACCCCGTCCTTCGCTTTGGAAGGAGAAAGCGCTCCTCCGGTTTTCAGTCACGGACAATTGTATGTTGGTACGTAGCGTGCATTGTTACTTTTCTTGGTGGTTTATTAAATTACGGATTTTTCAAATGTTTATTTTTTCCTCTGTGCTTAAAAATCATTTAAAAAGCGGCCTGATTATGCGGCGTATGCTACGCCGCTGGTTGGCTAGTTATTTTATGAAACGCTTCTAGTACGTCCTTCATACAAAAAGGCTCTATAGATGATTTTCTACAGTTTTAATGGTTGTTGGATACCATGTGGTCGAGAATAACTTATCATTTTAATTATTTTTTGTTTAATCGCGTATTAGGTTGCACTATAAAGTCTTAATAGGCAACAGTTTGCTTTCTTTTGAATTGCCTAATTGAAAATCCTTTGCAGGTTTCATTCTTTCCGCTTTAGTTAACTTCAGCATTTGTGCGACATTCAAATATGAAAACTCCCACTTCCTGGTAATGCCCCAGCCTCACAGCGTAATGTACTTGGCATTTTAGAATTACCTTTCCGGAGATTCTCTGTACCCTAACGGTGTCTTCGCGGCTTTTTTTTTTGTTTGTTTGGTTTTTTTTTTTTCCTTCCTGTAGGTAAGAGCTACTTTGGGTATTTTCAGTCGCAGGTACCGCAGCGTACGTTAAGTCCCCCCCCCCGATCGGATGATGGTGCATCCATCCACCGCGATGAGCCGCCTTGTGCTGCCTCGCCCCCTCGAGCAAACTCTGGAGAGTAGGCGGGCTGAGAGGCTGCAGCTCCCATTGGAGGAGTCTTTGAATGAGTTCTGGTGAACGGTGGCCTAGTGGTGACGCAGCGGGTCGTCGCGCTCCTGGATCAGCGTTTTTGTGGAATGTGAAACTTCTCCATGTGCGTGCGTTTTGGGTATTCAGATTTACAATTCCACATCGTTATAGACACGCCGGTTGCGTTAACTGCCGATATCAAATAGTCCCTTTGTGATCGCGCTCGTTTGTGTGTGTGTGTGTGTGTAATTTGACTCGAGGATAACCCGCATTCCGGGATTGGTAGTTTTGTTTGTGCCCAAATCGGCAGGGGTTGGCAAGCTGCCTCCAAACTGAATGGAGGTTTGAGAATATTATTGTAAAAGCGATCTTAAAATATAGAAATGAAGGTAAAGGTAAACTTTTATTCCTAACAATAACTAAAAGTACTGTATTATAAATAACACGTTAAAACCCAATTCAGAGGAGAGCTGGGCATTAAACTTAAGTGCGTATATCCATCCAACCATTATCCAACCCGCTATATCCTAACTACAGGGTCACGGGGGTCTGCTGGAACCAATACCAGCCAACACGGCGCAAGGCAGGAAACAAACCCCGGGCAGGGCGCCAGCCCACAGCAAGGCATAAGTGTGTGTGTGTATATATAATATTTTTTTTTTGTCCTTATTAATTGTTTCCATCCCACGTGTTCATTTTATGAGGCCTATCATGGAGTGGTGCACCTGACCAACTGACTGCTGACCATAATCAGCATTAAGAAGGTTAAATGAATATGTGGTTGACTGATTGGTCGGGTTAGTGCAGGGGTCTTCATTCTGTTCAAACCAGTTTCCCAGTTTGAACACAGCCCTTGCTGATAATGACACTTTTGCATTTAATGGTATTGCTTTGTTAGGGCTTTCATTCATCCAACCCAAATTTTAATTACATTGAAGAGAGTCCCTTTCTGAGAACATTATTCATATTTTAAGTGGATTGGGACACATTTTTCAATTCGTGATCCTCCCCTTTCCTCTCTCATTTATTTCGAAACATGTTAACACAGCCACTGTACTTCAAGATGCACATTCACCATTGTGAATGGAGCCAATTTTGCTGGAGAGCTGGTGGCTTCTTTGTTATTTGCATAATGTTATTAAATGATGGCTGGTTAAGAAAACGAGAGAATTTAACTGAAAATATTACAGCTTTAGGTGGATTGGCGATTCTAAATTGGCCCTGGTGTGTGCGTGTGTTTGTGTGTGTCCTGTGGTGGGTTGGCACCCTGCCCAGGATTGGTTCCTGCCTTGTGCCCTGTGTTGGCTGGGATTGGCTCCAGCAGACCCCCGTGACCCTGTATTCGGATTCAGCGGGTTAGAAATTGGATGGATGGATGTTACAGCTTAAATTGAAATTAGCAATTCAAGGTTCTTAATTGTAACGAATGAGTTAACGGAAGTCAAGCACAAAAATAGTTCTTCAGCAGCAAACAAATGGAGTCTAATTAACAATTTAGTCAAAAGTGAAAACCTGCAGCCACTGCGGCACTCCAGGATGTAACTGAGGAGCCCTGGCCAACTGTGTAA
>NW_024380895.1:0-9876 GCF_016835505.1 Polypterus senegalus | reverse complement strand
ATCTAGGGCTTTTTAACCAAATTTTAAAAAGATATACCAAAAACCTCCATCCATCCTTTTTTGTTTTGTAAACCCCCCACTTGTCAAGGAGTGGGTGTTTCCCCAGCAGCAAGGTCCAAGGCAAACCAGCTGTAAGGGCTTCTATGATGTATGTATTTATATTATGATTATTATTATTATATAGTTTATGTTTTTTGCTTTTGTTGCATATTTTGTTATGCTTTTAAGCATGGACTAGTCTAATTTAGTAGTGATTAAATGTGACTGAATCTTTTGGACATTACTATTCTGTTAAATACCAAACACCCGCTCAAGCCCATATTTAAGCTTGAGGTTCCCAAATAGAGAGATTGCAATGCCCACTGATGGCAAAGCTCATCAAATTTAACCTTGTGGCACGCTGTCACATGATTAAAGCTGACTGAGATGCTCCTTGGGTTCCACCGAAATTATTTCCCATAATCATTTGTTTTCCCTTTCTGTTGAAACCACATCGATAACTCTGGGCTGAGATAATTACCGACTTTATCCTTCTGATTTTTTATATCAAATGTTCATTAATAACAAAAAAGGTTGTGGTTAAAACTCATTTAATTCCCTTTATGTTAAGGGACATTATGAATAGCCTTCACTAGTAGATTCTAATTCTGTCCAGTATCCTGTTTCTTAGAAAAGCCCCTGAGAGCTGCTCATTTACCAGCGTTACAGTTTCGAGATTTTCCCTGCAGGGGGGTTTTGTACTTAATCAAAATTAATGTGGGCACATTTTACAAGGGACAAGAAATGTCCCTTTCTGAATAAGTATATCTAAATGCTTTAGGATGAAGAAAGCACACACATTTGTAAATTCTGAATACATACAAACTCATTAAAACAATTTACTGTTTTAGTCCCTTAAATGTTTTTTTACAGCTTCACAGTCTTTTAAAAGTAAATTCATTTCCACCTGGGAAAAATGTAAACCAATCGGAGTGTTGTGATGACTAAATTAGCAGGATGCTAAAATAATGGAAATGAAAGTTTCAGCTAAGTTTATTTCAGCCATGAATATTGCAGAGGATGTTTCAAGGAACTTAGGCCTTTTAACTAATTCAGATTCTATTAGTCAAAAGCAGTTCAGGGAAATACTTTCGATTTCCTATCGGGAGCTGCTATATAGAAGAAAGAAATCTTTGCTGGCTCACTCCAACAATTTATTATTGTTTTAAAATTACAGGGATGTGACCCTCCTTTAACCAAACGAATACATGTATATATAGTGTTTATCTGTGTGTGTATATGTGTATATTACCTTAGGGATCAGCTTATCTTCTCTCTACATTATGTGGTTACCTTAATCAAATTTGTTTCCTTAACCTACATCCTGATATCTGTTAGGAAAAGATGAAGAAAAGTATCTAACCGGTAAATGTGTCTTGGTGTATCTTCTGAACCTCTCCATTCTGGCTTATAGGAGACCATGAAACATTCAAGCCTGGTCTTTTTTTATTGCAAGATAGATGGACTGCTACATAAATATTGTTTGATATGCCAACAATATGTACTATAATGAAGAAAACTATAAACCATGAGAACTTGTTAGTGTACAACAATTGCCAAGACAAAAATGGGGCCCAAGGGGATGATAAATGTGCACATCTCCCCAGCTAAAGGATGACCGGGAACACCTTCCATCTGAGCCAAAAGGGCCAACTTTTTTCAAGCAGCACTTAGCAGTGGACAGTCTCTGGTTGTTTTCAAAGGGCTGACCTGAAGTCCCCGGTGGTTTTCCAAACCGTACACTTGCTCAGACTGTAATTTTATCAAATAGAAATGCACCTTTTTCCGCCACTTATTGGCCACTGTCAAGTTCTCACGGAGGGGTCCAGCTGGTTTCAAGTTATCTGATGAATTGATTGAAGCCATTCTGCAATCTATGAACCCGCAAATCTAGGTGATAATACTTGTAATTTTCTCTTAGTCGGGGAATTTGTGCAGCTGTTGTCTGTAAATCCATTTTCATACACTGAAGTGCAGCAAACATTAATCTGCCTCAGAGTTTTTATAACCATGACTACATTTACTAAATGTAATTTAAGATCCCAAAACAGGGCAGATCTTGAGACATAGTGTCTTGTTTTGCCTTTATTTTCCCATCTGATTTTCTTTACCAATCTTAAAAATAAATAAATAAATAAATAAATACCCAACGAACTGGGGTCAACTTCATCACAGCACTAAAAACAAAACTGAAAAGTTTTGAATATTTTACAGCACTTTTTTTTTTTTTAAATGCCTTTTGAATAATAGGCAAAATACATATGCTAATTATACCTAAATATGCATAATACTATACAGTGAATTTTAAAAATAAAACAGGACAATACTTGTGTACATTTTTTTCAAACAGTTCCTCCAATCCACATGCAGCTGTAATAAAAAATGCCTGAGATCAATGATGATGTTAAATCACAGACGCTGAAATGAAATCGATGTTCGCTTGTTTTATTTTACATGATAGTAGCCCCTTTTCTTTTTAAGAGGATAAACCTTGAGATCAAGAGAAGTTCTTTTGTAAGCCCCAGCAGAAAGAAGGCATGACGAAAGCAAGTGAGAGGATGTGTTACAAAAAGAGTTTATAGCAAAATTACATAATCAAGCAGACAAAAGTAAAGGAATTAGGTAAGATATCAAAGCAAGTTTCTATGCATCCGGCACACTAATGCATATTAAAATGAGTCTAATGCTTCTGTCTGTTTATGTTCCCCACAGAGTACACTGAAGGATATTTATTTGTAATATGCTAAACCATTATGCTAAAAACTTTTGTTCCCCTATTGATTATTGCTTTATTCCCACCACTTTTAGCTTTTTTTATTTTTTCCTTAAGCTGTCTGCCCTGCAACACAACCAATTTTGTTTAAAGAAAATGAAAGACCGTTTTGTGTTAAATGGCAAAACTCTAGTTCATGTTAACATTGGCAAATAATGTAACTGTTTTTATTGAAAAGAACACTACCGCCTTTCCTCACTATAAGATTTCATAGATCAAAAAACAAAAGAAAAAGAAAGAAAGAATAAAGAAAAAGGAGTGAGATTCCAGCCGAGTGCCATTCTGTCTGAACTGTGTGGTGACTTCTCGAACTTTTTTTGAAGCAAATCTGTGCCATTTTAACAAAGGGATATGTGTCGCCCTTTTAAGCCCTACCCTGCCATCTTAACTAGTAATAAACCCCTCGTGTTCTGCTCTGCAGCCAAGAGCTGAACACAGAGATCCACTGAGAACCTTGGCTGTTTGAGCTGTGTCCACGGAGATTTGAACGTTAGGGGTCAGAGGTTATGATATCCAGGTGGAATCTGGGACAAATTTATCAAGGGAATGAGATCAAGTAGAGTTTTAAGGTTGTCAAAAGGGGAAATACCAGAGCAGCTGGTGTGCTCGATAGGGACGGGATTCACCTGACATTGATTTCAGAGCTGCTACTTTAGGGTTTAATTTATAGCACTGCAGCACCTTTTATATTTATGTCATAATTATCCCAGAGTATGAAGAGTGGTGGCATATGGTTGCTGTGCTGAGTTATACATGACAAATAATAAACCCCAGCCACAAATGATTGTTCTTCAAAATGAATTAGGCTAGCATGCATACAGGACTGAAAGTATATAGAAAATCATTATGTTTTGAATCTATTCAACTTCCCATTGTTCATAATTTGCTATATCATAAACAACAGCAATTGACTGCATTTCAGACTTGACTGCTAGGATGGTGGAAAGTCTCACGTGTGATGACTGTTGTTATCTGTGCTGAAAAAAACAATATGTTATCAAAAGCATCACATCACAAAGGTCTGTCTGGGCAGAGCTGTATAAATATGCATGTATGTTTCTATTCATCTAACATAATAAAATGCTCATATATTGTATTCCAGTCAAACACAAAACGTTTAAAGAAACTAATTTGAGAGTCGTTTTATAAATGTGTATTTTTGAGCTATAGGTCTGTTACTAAAATAATGTCCCCGTTAACCTGTCAGCCAGCATTCTAAACCCAGCATTAAGGTACTGTCTAAAGCAGATCTGCCTGCCATACTCCATTGGCTTTTTTTTTTTTTTTGGTGAAAGCTGCTCAATTCTGACTCTAAATAAGTTATATCGGGTTGAGCTTGGCTTGATGTGGGTCAGGTGATGCCCAGGTAGAAAACAACATTAAACAGTAGCCTGTCAATGAGAGATGAGCATCTGCTGCTGTCTGTTGTTTCTCAGCAGTGTTTCAGGTTTTGTTTCTTTTTCTGTTACATTAAAGTGTGCAAGTTGGTGCCTAAAAAAATGTACATGCAATAAAAAAAAAGAAAATCCATCAGAGAAATCTGAACACATCAATATTGACCTTTTCCAATTATGTAATGGGTATTATACATTTCAATAAAGAATATATCCCTATTTCATGGCGTGTTACTATGGCGAGATACACAATACAATTAGACACAGTAATGTAGTTGTGTTAGAATAACAATCTGTGCCACCATAACATCTTTTTAAATGCATGCCAAATTCTAGACACACATTACATTTTACTTCAGTCTTAAAAATGTGAATGGATTGTCTTTATTAACACATGAATGTATTTATTGTAGCACTCGCCTATGCAGGAATGCACACGTGAATATATTTATTTTAAATGTCATCTTTATTTGCCAGAATTGTCAATTTTAAACTTTGAATCCTCTACATTATAACTAGTCTAATTTTATGACTACAAACCTTTAAATTAATACATTTGAATGGTAAGTGTAATGTTGTTTGTTGCGCCCATCTTGAGGTTGCAGTTATTTACAATGTGAATGTTACAAATAAAGAGTTTTGTATATTTTGTTTTAGAAATATAAATTTAACTGTTGAAACATGTTCAAAATGATTTTATACAAGTTAATAATAATGTATCAATCAAAGTCAAAATATACAGGTATAAGATTTACAAGATATCACCATATATTTACAAAAGTATAACAAAATTATGTTTTCTGAAACTAAATGATCAATATATCCATCCATCCATTATCTAACCCGCTTATATCCTAACTACAGGGTCACAGGGGTCTGCTGAGCCAATCCCAGCCAGCAGGGCGACAGGCAGGAAACAAACCGGCAGGGCGCCAGCCCACCGCAGTGATTAATAATTTACTTACCAAATGTACTTATTACTGTGGATATATATATATATATATATCTATGGATCAAATATAATCTGAACTGGCAAAATGAACAGAAATAAACCAATACAGTAGATGCACATGTGCTACTTGGGTTAATAACTGCTAATATCTTGTTTTTCAAATGATAAGGCCACTGATGAGCTCATTTTACTCATTGCTTTGTCCATAAATGTTGCTTTGCTATTTGGAATATTGGTATTTAATATAATGGTAGCATATTTCAAATGTCGTGGTCACTCATGCATGACAAAAGATCTCCAGACGGACTCAACTGATGGATGTAATAGCTACGGGCAAGAGGGGGCACTGCTGCTAACATTCTCTCTTTCTCAGTACAGCACCGATAATCCGCCCAGTGAAGGAATTTAGCTCTCTCTGGTTTGTGTGATATATGAAGGCTGACTGCTCGGAAGGAGGTGTCATTTGACCAAGAATGACCATCTGCACTTAGCTCGAATGATTCTACAGCAAACAAGCTGAACACCTTATTATTTTGCCCGAAGGCTACTTTGCTCTGTTGCCAAGAGCGTAATTTTGTTTTAAACTGCTGTCATTAAATGGACGAGCCGGTTAATGTCCCAACTTTACATTTGTGCAGTGACCTGTCATTCCTGCACCTGGCACGTTGTTAAGTAGTTATGTGTGTTCTATTAATGTTGGGTTGTTGTGATGGTAGTAAATAGGCATAGAATTCATACCCAGGATGCTGCCAACAACACTAGTCCGTGGTGTCATCACTGATGACAAGGTACTCATTTTAAATTAACAGAGTAATAATGATTATCCAAATATTAGTGCTATGCACCAATTCTGAGAGATTCCTGTCCTAGTGTAAGTTGATGTGATGGTTTCAAACGATGTAATGATGAACTCCAGTTCAGTCCCAGATGTCTACACTAAGTATGGAATCGCTGAAAAAAAATAAAGACTGGCTGTCAAATAGTTTATCTGCTGAACGTAGTTACTTTAGCATGTCTGAGTTTGCCTTATGTACCTCGTCACAGTTTAAAGATAAATGTACTGGAACAGCCAGCACATGTCCATTAGATAAACTGGGATTGCATGTGCATTAATGGATTAAATAAAGCCCAATGTGTATTTGGGAAGAGATCAAACTCTACAATGATATGGGAAAAATCCAGTGTTCAGGAAATGGGACTGCAGGCAGGATTGATTTTATAGTTAGTGGAGGTTGCAATTACAGCATTAAATGTAATTTAAATTAGCTTTGCCTTGTGGGAGTGCAGTTTTGCCATCTCTTGCTGATTCCTCTAGTCCATTCAAAGATGCACTCAGTGACTATAGTGACAGAATGCTTGTGTTGGAACAGGATCTTGTGCACTTTTTGGTTTTCATTTTTCCCCTATTGGTTGTTGTCTAAAGCAAAACACTATAGTTTGGTTCAAGATTCTCCTTTTGTCTTTCTGTGTGTGGTTTAATGATCAGAATGGTGTACTGAAGCTGTAACAGTCTGCATCAATACTAACAAGCTCAGAGCTCAACTGTAATTAAAAGAAAGAAGACATTAATCGTTAGGGTCATCATCAGTCACGTTTCAAGACATTATATGTATTATATATATGGATGTAGATATATCAACAAGGGGCAAACCTCCCTGGCAAAAAGCATCAAGCAAATTATTGGGCCTGTAAACATAAGCATTTGCAAATGTCTGTTAGTTTCTGTACTTATTATCTTTGGCAGGGATGCATATGTTCTCTGTGCTCATTCCGTGAATTGGGCTGATTATTATTCCAATCACCAGAGGAAGAAGAGTCACATTAATTTGTAGTATTAATAGCACTGATGCATCTGACAGCGCATGTTAACAAGCCTCTTTGATTGTTTGATCTCTAACTGCGGCCCTTCTTGTTTGCATCACCTCTAAGGAATTCATAACATCAAAGCTTAACGATATCTGATACTTGTCAAATGCAATTTATAAAAGTTTAACTTTTATTGATTTAGTTTGGTTTTGATGCCTGCAGAGTCAGCTCCTTGACAGAACTTAGTGGATTCAAATGCTTGTCACCAGCACGGCCTCCTTTTGTAGGAACAATTGCCATAGGCCAGGCCAACAGGCATGGTTTAATTGCCATTAATTAAAAGCATAAATCTTTTTCTTCAGTTGCTCTGCTCTTAAACAGGGCTTCACATATCTCCTTTTTCCTGTGTTTGTCAGAACACCTCCTGGCAAGTGCAGTTTAACCCTTTCTATTCCTTCTTTTAAGCGTTTCTAGAATTATCTTAAAATGCACGCTTGTATGATCTAATGTGAAGTGCAAGCAGCTCAGTGATATTTAAAAAACTGGATTTCTTCTTTATTGCAGTATAATGAGGTCAAATGAATCCTCCACGAGTCGTATACATGCTTAAATGGTTTTTTTCATCAATCCTTTTGACAGCGAATAAAACAGCAGGCAAACAGAATATTAGCTCCCAGAGAGGGACCAGAAAATCATTGCAACAATAATTTAACATATACTTTTCATCACAGGCTATCTCTTTCTCGATGCATTATTGTATTGTTAAAATTTCTCCCCTCATTCCCCGCCGAATCCTAAGCATTTAAACAAGTGACACAATGTAGCTACTGATATTTGGTGAATTCATGTATAAACGAAAGGTATTTGTGTATACATGTTGGGTGTGTGTATATATATATATATATATATGTATATATATATATATATATGCATACAGGGAGGTCCAGATCTGATTATGCAGATGACTTTGATTTATGCAGGGACGATTCCAGTTCGGCGTGAAGATGATTCTTCATGTCGTCAGTTCGGACACTTCTCCATGGTCCGGGATTTTTCGGTGATTTTCTATGTGATAAACTTAATAAGTTATAGCTGAATGAAATGGCATAATTAGATCTGGACCACCCTATACATATGTGTGTGTGCGTGTGTGTGGTGTGCGTGTATGTGTGTGTACTTGAATCAGATTATTTAATTTATGCAATCCACACAACTATAAAGACTTGAGTCTGCATCCAGACCTTGCCACAGGTAACCTCGGTTCTAATGTCCTGATAAGCTCACAAGGCCCCCACACAAAGACCTAACATATGGTAATATGGAACAAATAAACATTAGGCAGACAGCAGGACAAAGACAGTTTACACATTGCAAAAAAATATTGCTTTGGTGATGCACTGTATTGGACACAATGGGCATTCCTTTCCTTTATTTTGCTTAATGGAAGACAACTGAAAGGATTTCAGTGAAGCACACGCACAACATGATGGCTACTCAGACACACTCCCAAATTAGTATGTGAACTATATATATTAATCGCTAGTAGCACATTCATTTATAATAAATGTGCTCCTTGGATATAGGCAACAGCTTCATTCTGCTTAGCTTGCAAACCACAATTAGCTTATGAAATGATTATCAACCGTGATTTGTTATTCAATGGCAGTGTCAAAACAATTCTGTTTCTTTTTCTGCTAAGCGTCATCCCCTTCCCTTCAGCCCTACTGCTGTTAGAGGAAGTGTCGCTGTAAGCATATTATTGCTTTAAAGCATTTACACATATTAGTTTTGCTGCATCTGCCAGCATTAGCGAGTTGCGGAACCATAGAAGTTTGTCATGGTTTATTAAAAGTTCTGCTCAGGGTCGCATAGAGTGCACTACACATGAATATGTTATATGCTTTCAGCAGGTCAGTTTAGTGAGGGTGATTGATTTTGGCCCCAGTGCTCTTCCAGCAGACATCTTAGTGGATGCAGTTTTGCTTAATTGGAGCTTTGCAACACGTATACAGCTTTATTTGATGCTGATCATGAAGTCCCTGGAAATTTAAGAGAGGCCTTTAATCTAAATGTGCGTGTTTGTGGCCTTTATTTGTATCCAAATGATAGTCTAAGCTGCTGATCTGACCTAATAGAACCGTGTACCTGACCATCCTTAGGTGCTACACTCCAACAGACTTTTTTTTTTTGGCTTGCATCGAAGGGGAGGAGGAGCCAAAAACAAAATAAGCTGTTTTAACGGTCTTTTAAATTGACAAGTGAACAATGATTTTACTATTGGTATCTGTCAAAGGGCCTAGAAAATCCTCAGTTGATAAGGCCCAATGCTCAATTAGGAACAGTGCAGGTCTGCAGCCAGAATGATTTCAAGGTCCCATAGATATGGAGCAGACACTTATTGCAAATTACTGACAAAAGCCCTGCTGTATTGATGAGAGAAGTATAGGAGGCTCTCTGCATCCCCTGTCAGGTGTAGCTTAATAATGAAAGTTTGGATTTTTGACTTTGTGTCCCCCAATCCCTTAAAACAGCATTTCATTGATGATTTCAAAATTTGCCTCCTGCCAGCTTTGACTGTGTTATGCATTTCTAATCAGATTCTTTACATGAGAAATGCTAATTTCATGTCAGGGAGCGTGCATGGTACTCATCAATAACATTTGTAAGTTATACCCAATATAACTGTAACTGGTGTATCCACATTAGTCAAGACAGCCGGTACAACCCTTTAACCATTGTCAGGCAGTGTAAATAATTTATATAGAGCTCAACATACAGTAATTCTTGGACCAACACTTTAGAGCCGAGGGTAACTTGCTACCTTTTTATGTGTTTTGCTCTCAGATTTAATTTTGAGCTGTGGTTCAGTTGTGTTTCCTATCTTAGTCCTTTTCCTTCCTACCTTAAAATTT
>NW_024380894.1:0-22563 GCF_016835505.1 Polypterus senegalus | reverse complement strand
GACTTATAAAACTGAATGTTTTGAACCCAAAAAAAATTCTTAAACTGTAACTCGAATAAAGATAAACGCTTCTTGAATACAGAATATTTTATGACACAGATAAGTTATGTATTTGTAGAAATAACTGCACTAACAGGCTCATTACTAACAACATTGTGTGTCGCTAAAGTTTGTCATTTATATCAATGTTTAAAACCTGTCTGTGCAATTATATGAAATAATGGTAAACAATTTGGCCCAAAACTGTAGTTGTTGAAAACTTTCTGAATTACAATAAGATCGTTTCTGACCATGAACTGGGTCTGAGATTATCAAAATTGTAAATTTCCCATAGAGTTAAACTGATGCTATTGATCAGTGCACATTAGCTTTGGAAATGACTGCTAAATTGTTAATCTGATCTCTTCTCTGGAGTCTAGTTTTCTCCATATCCGAAGATGTATATTTTAGGTTAACTGGTATCACTAAATCACCAGCCATGCACTGGTGTTTTGGGGGTTTATAAATAGTGTGTACTGAGATTAACTGTTGGTTCTGGTCTGCAATTTAGCAGGATCATATTTGGATGAGTGTTCCATCTAACTTGATAGAATCAACATTGTATGACTTTGATATCAGCCGCATTACCATTTAAAAACAGTCCTTGAGTCAATAACATGCTACACTCATGAAACATAACATTAGAAAATTAGAACAATCTAGACAAGAACATGCCATTCAGCCCAATAAAGCCCACCAGTCCTATCCACTTAATTCTTCTAAAAAAATATCAAGTCTAGTTTTGAAAGTCCCTAAAGTCTTACTCTCTACCACACTACTTGGTAGCTTATTCCAAGTGTCTATCGTTCTTTGTGTAAAGAAAACTCCAAATATTTGTAGGAAATTTCCCTAACAAGTTTCCAACTGTGCCCGCTTTTATGATGAATTCATTTTAAATAACAGTCTCAATCCTCTGTACTAATTCCTTCATGATTTTAAACACATCATTCATGTCACCTCTTAATCTTCTTTGCTTAAATTGAACTTTTAATCTTTCTTTTATAATTCATCCCCTGTAGCCCTGGAATGATCCTAATCGGTCTTCTGGGCATTTTTTAGTGCTGCACTGTCCTTTTGTAGCCTGGAGACAATAACTGCCTAAAGTACTCGATGAGGCCTCACCAGTACCATATATCTTCTAGTAGTGGCCAACTTCTACTGACGCCTGCTTTCCAAACGCCGGGTTTGAAGAGATGTCCGACAAATAGACGCCGGTCTCTAATAGTAGCCGGTCTCCTTAAGCCGGTCTGTTGTAAACGCTGATCTCCAATGACCCACCGCCTTTTTCGACACTAATCCTCTTTCAGACCACCTGGCTACCGCTCCTGCAGTGAATCATACGGAAGTACCTTTTCCTGTCAAAATATTTTGTTGTCGGATGCTATCGAGGAAGCAAGAAAGTCAAAAGAAATTTCTTTGTGTACATTTTGCCCTTTCGCTCCACGCCAATCATAACCCCACAGGAGGGCAGAGGTGGCGGAACAACATGAAAATGCCATCTTCGTACATGTTAATCCTGATAAAACTGATTACTGCACGGCAACAAGCAATGGGAGTACCTGTATTGCCATCACAAGAAGAGAAGATGAAGAAGAACTCGGCAAAGGCAATCATTACCTATTCAAACATGAGTAGATGGTAAGTACTGTACTATTGTATCTTATCCAGTCCTAGTCGTAATGTATAGCATTACGATATGCGAGTTTGAGCATGCATTTCCTTATTCGTAGGGACTTGTCCTGATGAGCAGTCAGAAATTGACTGCAGGCCAGTGCAGGCATCATTGGCAAGAAAGTTGACGCTCACCGCACTGTTTTTCATGCTTACGGTAGTACCGCACTGTATACTGCTTTAATCAAACCGTATCTGCTGTTTAAGCTGTTCCACTGCTCCTCAACTGTCTTAAAAGCGATCCCAGTCTATCATCCTTATCATCCTTAGACTTTGCTGATCTGCTCAACATTTGCCCTACCAAAGATAAACTTTTAGTTTTCGTGATTGCACTCTTACAAAATACTGAGAACTGTATTATATTATATTATGATCACTTGACTCTAGTGTTTCAATCACCTTTTACTCCTCAATTTATCCGGATTATTACAAAATACTAAATCCCGATAAGTTCCCACATTGGTGCTTTAACATACTGTACTAAAAAGCAAAAGGGTGGCAAAAGGCAAAGGTTTTAACACCTTTTATTAAACTAAACTGTTTCCAGGTTTTTTTTCAAAATTTTATCACCATCTTTACCACATTATGCTTTTACTGTTGTGCCTTTACATTGAGATTAACACAGAATATGCAATGTGACTGTACAGTAATTTTATTAGTACAGTAATCCTCGCTATATTAAGCTCGACATTCAGGCTTCACTCCATCGTGATTTTATTTGTAAGCTATCTAAATATATATCACAGATTTTCTCATATTTCTGTGACAATGGGTCTTTTTTATTTTTGGTACATGCTTCCTCCTCAGTTGGTTTGACCAGTTGATTTCATACAAGGGACGCTTATTGGCAGATGGCTGAGAACCCACCAATCAGAGCACTTATTATGTATTAAATAAACTCCTAATGATATATGATATGCTTCCCGCAGGTGTCTTCACATACTTAAAAGCCCAAATGGCACCTATTGTTTTTTGATTGTTTGCTTTTCTCTCTCTTTTACATTTCTCTGCCTGACGGGGGGTGGGGAGCAGAGGGCTTTGCACCTGGCCAGAGGATACGGACGCCTCTAAAAGATGTTGAAAGACTCCCTTCACATTGCTCCTTCCTTGCAGTTTGCTTTGTGGGGTGTTGCCTCATAAAAGCACCATTGATTTTGATTGTTTGCTTTTCTCTCTGTCTCTCTCTCTCTCTTCTGACATTCTCTGCTTCTTTACCATCCTTTGAAGAGGAAGATATGTTTGCATTCTTTAATTGTGAGATGGAACTGTCATCTCTTTCTTGTCAAGGAGCACAGTTAAACTTTTGAAAGAGACAAATGTTTGTTTAGTGTTTTAAAGTCCCTGTCTCTACAACCCTCTGTGTTTCTATGCAAATCTGTGACCCAATTGTGACAATATTAAAATAACAATATAAATGTAAGTTTTAGTTTGGATTTTCACGCTTCGCAGGGTTCTGAACGTTAACCCGCTGGGATCGAGGAGCGATCACTGTAAAATTCTGTAAAAGATAACTAAATAAAAAGTTTTTGGTAATATCCATAATAGTTTAATATTTAATATCTGACTATAATTTAATATCTGACTATAATTATTTTGTCTTCTGAAGAATTACAATACTACTAACATTTTGAATTTTATTTTGTAAGGTGTCTCCTGATTCACCGATACAAGAAAACCTCACATATGATATATCATTTGACTCATCTAGATATCTAGCTATGAAAAAACATCAAGCCTTCTGGGGTTTCACCTTATTTTATAACCTCTAGTCCCTAAAACCTCATTTTTAGGCCCTTTGATCATATTTTGTGCAGGATATTACAGCCCTATGATAAAGAGTAAACCAAAAGGTGTCTTCAACAAAATGATCAGAAGGACTTGAAGTTGAGCATCACATCAAGTAACCCTAGGGTTCACCCTGGGTTTATTCACTTCCTTACATGTATGGTTATTTGTATTTTTTGTATCTGGCCTAAAGGCATATTCAAATGAAGGGTGCTAACTAGGCTTAACTATTTAGAATCAAAACATGCTTGTAACCCAAAAAAGGCTTTCAACTAATTAGTTATTTTTTAGTGGTTTCATTTAATAGGCTGATATTGCATTTTGGCACTCCTTCAAGGGATCATGGTTGAATACTGTGGCATTATCAAATTTGGATTATGTAAGGTTTTGGTTTTAAAACATACCTACAGACTTTTATGAAAAATCAATAAACTTGAAGTTAACAATGAATTGGAGTTGAGCAGCTAGAAAACTGCAAACTATACCTCTCTGTTATATAAAAAATCACGTGAGACGAGATTCAGAGAGATATTTTCACATCCCAGAAGACAAAACTTTTGTGCTAGAGATTTACCATGCCTGGGGCTGGAAATAAAAGACAAGAGTAGAAGACAAAGTAGAACGTCGTAAAGAATTCAAAAACGCTGGCGGATACACATGCAGAGCAGGTTAAAGATTATGAAAGTACTCAAATTGAAAGTCTCAAAAAATGATAGTAAAGATGCTTAAGCGCAAACAAACGGAAATTATTACCGTGAAATACTGAAACAGCAAAGACATTAATATATTGTTGGATTTAAACTTTTAAGTCAGAGACTTGTAGATCGCCTAATTTGTGTTGCCATCAGGAAAAGTAGTGTTTCTTCCCAAAGAAGAGGCATATCCGTGAGTATTAAAAGATTTCTTGTTTGTTGAAAGTGAAATCCACATACATGCAAGCGGCAGAGACGCCAAGTGGTGGTGCACAGCGCAGGCGAGGGGTTGGCGAAGCAAGCATGGGACGAAGTCTCCAGTTAATAACAAAAAAAGATGAGTTATAATGCAAATAAAAATAGATATTGAAATGTTTTAGATGTTTTTCAAAGGTTTTGCAAAAGTGCTGTTATATCTAAAAAACTGGACTAATATTTAACACTTAATTTGAATAACCCTTTATACTTTATTGAACAATTTGGCTTTTTGTAGTCACATCATACAATAATAAAAATATTCTTCTGCTTTGAGCAAACTTGTCTTCCTTAATATAGATGTGTGGGTCCTGAAAATTAATTTAGTCACAGGCTGGGATGGACAAAGTGCACAATTAAATTTACAGTGTATATTAACATGAATATGGCACCAACAAATAAAAAGGTATGCAATGCACCATAATTATTGCTTAAACAAATGGAGTTTGATACATGGACTTTGTACTGAAGAAAATGCTGACACTTGAAAACATCTAATTCATTGCACAGACACATTGTCATAATGATACAAAGATGCCTAGAAGAAAGTTAATGTATAGAGAAATGCTGTTGCTATATTACTGACATTAGTATAATGTTTTAAAAATGAATTTTGAAAGAAGACAAAAATAATGTTTTGTGGATTTAAATAGCTGAAAATAGTGAATGACAATAACTACAAAGTGATTTCTATCAGTAAGGAAATGATTACAGCAATGAAATTAAAAATACAGTTATATGATGACAGAGAGAGATATAGCGCTGTAAGACAAGGGGACAAGATGGCCACAATGCAACTTCTGGGAATTATTGGAGCAATGGTCTAGAAGGAGACAAGCAAATTGACACACAAAACAACAGTAAAGGAGTTTATTAAATAATAAACAATGACGTGTCATAAACAGCACATTTTCAGTTGTGCTATGTACTTAAAACATGTTTTGCTTTTCTTTCTTCATATTGAAACCATTAACATTCGCGACTTTTATCACATCACTACTTGGATGCAATAAATGCAATAGGAAACACATGACTATTAAGAAATACTTGAAATCCAAATGTACACTTTATTATTGAGCTGAAAATATGTTGGAATTTAGTAATGTTAAAGCTTATATCCACTGACATAATCCAACAACTAGAGGTGACATTCTGTATTTAGCATTATATTTACCTTTTCTCTCACATCAGTGCTGCTTTTGACTATACAGCTGATATAAAAACCTGACAGTGGGCCCAGTATAAGTGAAAGTAACTGTGTTTCTGAGGATGCCCTGTAATGTAATGGCACATCACTCGATGTTGTTTCCTACCTTGCACCTGACGCTGCTTTCTGCAACACTGCATTGCAATAAGCGGTTCATTAAATGGAGGCATGTCCAAGATCTTATGGAAAAAATTTCCTTTGGATAAAGCTGCACTATGTTCATATTTACTATTGTTATCATTATTATTATTATACTAAAAGACTGTTTTGGGGCAGTGAAGAGGTTGCTCTCACAGATCAAAGCAAAAATAGGGTCAGTCATACCTATTTTAGGCATAGGCATGAATACCATTTGCATCGCTTCACATATGTGTAACGTTATACATTTCATGAGAGTGTAGATTTCTGCAACATTATCCACTGTCCAGCACTTTACAATATATCAGTAAATGCCTATAATCAAATATAGTTTATATCATTGATAAGAAAAGGATCATTGTATACTGCATAAAATAAAACTAATACTGATAAGTACTGACTTATGTCTGAAATTCTACAGATTATTTTGATTGCTGGATTAACCTCAAAAGGTCAAATGGCACAGACACAAGCCCCTCCAACATTTTCATATCTGATTTATCATGCTCACATTCACCGCCTGTAGCAAAGGTGTCTCCTTTATTCAATTACTTATAGTATAAAAGCGTGTCAGCCAGTATAATGGAAACATAGACCAAAGTTATTTTTTTAATGTGTATAGTAAATAATCATAATAATAACTTCACCTTATTGAGATGTGGATTTCTGGTAATGTCTATCCCTTTTCTTAGTGAATCCTCGAACTGTTGGAGGGGCCCATGCCAGATTGCATAACCTGACAGGTCCCACACTTGGAACGGCTGCATTACTAGAAAGAATTTTCATCACACTGTTGCCCGCTGTCCTGTACAAGTTGACCATTTTGATTGTGCAAAGTATTCATTGTGCCTCGAAATAGAAAAAAAGTTTAATTCCACAATCATTTCCCCTAAAATGATCAAACAACTTTTCTATACCGTGACTGTTAATGTGTACAAAAATGATAAGATTTTATGACCTGGCAATTTGCAAGCTGTAAGTTGTGCTAAATCAGCGATGACGATTTCTTAGGCCTACCATAGAGTAAAATAAGTACCAGATGTATAATAGCTGGCAATAGCTGCTTGGCACACAAATACCACATTCGGCAAATAAACGGGCGCTACTTTAAAACGAAAATCACTTTTATGCCCATCCCGAAGGACTGTGCACTTTCAGCAAGCAAAGAGAAATGCCTTGTTTATCAAATAGAACAATAGCTTTAATAAGGAAAACTACCTTCCGACGGTAAACATGCACTACACGTACCTGGAGGATGGATCTATAGTAACAGGTTGTGAGTCACACGGTGTGAGGTGCTTTGGATGAATTTGAAATATCCAAGATGGCAGTACTCAAACACTACAACTACAGTATATATGCGGTGCACAACCACGGCGCGGGTGGCTTTTGACATTGACAGCGTCTAGTTCCTTATCCACGCCCCTGCACCCGCCTCCTCGTGCTGAGCAGCCAACCAAATGACGAGACTGGAAGGCACGGCTGACGCCTGCTGACCTCATTGTCACCATCTGTCTTCGATGCTAGGATTGGTGAAGGGCAGATGAGTGGCAGTTTCATGTAGACTACGACACTGAACATAACTATTAGAATACAGGCAAAGAAAAGTAACATTATAAGTAGGTCTTGTTTTTATTTTGACAAAAACAGGGCCTTTCTAATTAAACGAGTGACTGATGGTGGCTTTATAAAGGTCCAGTGCAGTGCTATGGTTTCGCCTGCTAGCTTTGACAAAGTGTTCTCAGCCCAGTTTATCTAGCATTTCTGTTAAGATAAGTGGGTGTTCTGTATTTACAAGTGCACATTAATGGTTTTATCTGCACTGAGGGGTAAATGCTCATGAAGAATTTCATGCTCATAATGATGTTCAACCCTTCTGTAAATGTGTTCTGCAGCGGATTCGTAATTTACTTTCTACAGTTTAATATACCAGGAGAAGTTAATAATAGTAGCTTTATTTCTTATTATGGAATAGTTTACATACTGTATGAAGTAGTAGTATTTGGACAGAATTAGACATGGAGCTGCCTATTGCTTTATTGTTGCATTTACATTGCAGAAAAGAGAGTATGGAAAAAAGTTATTAAACAGCATTTTACTACATTGTTATAAGGCTTAATATACTTACACATTGTTTAACTACTGTAGGCAAAATGGTCCCATTTATTATAATATTGTAAGAGCTATGACTCTTGAATCAGCAGGAAAGGCAGAAACAGCTCTGTGTGGAGTTTCATGTTCCCTCTGTGTCTGCCTGAATTTCTCCAGATGTTCCAGTTTCCTCCCACTTGCAAATTAGGTGGCTGGACAATGCTAAATTGGCCGTAGTGTATGTGTCTGTTCACTCTGTGCAGAGCTGACACCCTGTCCAGAAGTGTTCCCTTGCGCCTAATTCTTGCTGGAATAGGCTCCAGGTTCCCGTGACCCCGAAATTTAGAAAATGGATGGATGAGTCAGTGATAGGCAGGAGTTTGTATTCAAATCAGCAGCTACAATGCCAGCCACAGGGAGTCTATTAAAACAGTGATCCCATTCTAGTGTGGCAAACATGAACAGTGTTACTAAAGGGTAAAAAAGCAATTAAATTACCAATAATCCATGATTTCAAAGTTAGCAAGCACTACAAAGCATTAAAATATAAAGTGAGAGAAGGTGTGTTATACACAAGACTTGATAGAGTAGCAACATTATTACTTAACTGCAGTTTTTCTTTGAGTTTTTTCCATACATTTTCAGGAAATGAGAGAATAATTGAATAGAATTGAATAATAAATGGATTTGTTTTTTTATTCAATAAAATACTATTATATATGTCAATACATTCTGTTTATCATGGTGCTGGTCGGATAAGTAATTAACTGTATTCCACACACATGACAATATTACTTCCACCACCACTACTACTACTACTTCCTTCTAGAGCAACAGAGAACTGTGATGGTTACAACTGCTTCACTGCTCAGGTCCTGAGCTCAGTTTTCACCAGTTGAGTACATGGTTCGCATACCACTAGAACACCGGAATATTCTTTGATGTCTTAGCGCTCCGGAAGTGCATGTTGTTGGTGAATGGGTTCAGAGTGAGCTACCAGATTTGTAAGGGTACAACACCTACCTAGAAGCAATAAGATACCTGTACCTAAGATCTTGACCTTAGGAATTTTGTACAGTAATGAATATCTGCATTTATTTGTACTAAATTGGTGGAATGTGGGCTACTAAAAATGATATTGATGTTGTATATTTGTACTGATTTTTATGTTTGTACGTGAGCTCACCAAAATCACATTCTATTAAACTGACTTTGTTATGGCAAAAGTGTATACCATATTGGTTGTATATTAGAAACCATTTGCCACCCGGCAAACTATTTTCTGCCTTGTTATCTATATAATTATTTATTTGATCATATAAACATAATATAACATTAGAAACACAAATAAACAACACAATAAAAAGTATCATTGGTGTTTTGTGTTTTAAACAAGTCATTAATTTTGTGGAACCCTTTATTTTGCAAAATGTAAGTAATTTGCTTTTAGTATACTGTCTTTATAAATTCTTCCAAGCTTTTTTCCTTACTTACATAACTTCTAACTTTACTGTTGTTGCTTTTTTTCATTTTTCCCGACCATGTAAATCCACACCGTTTCATTTATGTTGGGTCAGGATTCTGCTGTGGCTAATACTGTTAAATCTTCAGATCTCACAATGGGTATTAATTGTGCTTGTATTATTGTTGGCATTGTTATTGTGCTGAAAGATTATGTTTTATCAATAAGGAATTTTCCTTGAAGACAGCACTATGAATACAAATCTGTTGTACACTTTCAACATTCCTCCTTCTATCAATTTTGATGAGATCCCTTATTACATTAGCTGAAATATTGCCACCGCTATTTACAGAAGGCTAAACCAGACATTTGTGCAATTTCACCAACTCTTCTTCAGAAAATAGGGTACTAATTAGCTAGAAATGTGACAAATTATACAACCTAGACTTACTTTTTAGATAATTCAGTCCAATTATACAAAATATCTGAAAACATTTTGAATCAAACTGACATTTTTGCAGAAGTAATGAATTATTTTAAGATACTCATATTTAACTTAAATATCTGACATGCAAACCTCCTGATTGATTCAGCATGAACATGGAAACTGTTAGAATTAGATAATAGTCCCCATGACTGGTAACATAAGTTGCATGAATTGTGGCATGACATCATTAGTACCAAATGCTTCCCAAGGTAAGGAGTGTTCTAAGGTGGGTCTGTGAAGTCCTGGGATGTCCCACACCTACCATTGTTCTGTCGGGAGACAGATCCAGTGACATGTTAGGCAAGGTGTTGCTGCCACTTCAGAGTTTTCTGCAGTCTCCTGGTTATTAAGATAAAGAGTCCTCTGTAGCTATTGAGATGAAAATCTTTTAAAATGAAATGAAACTTTTTTGGCTGATGTAACAGGTGTATAAAATAAAAGTTTATTTTTTTGGGAGCTTCACCAAATCCTGATAACATTCATTGTGTTGTATGTTTTCCTGTTGTGGTCCGCTTATATTTCCCTACTCTGTTTGTTATGTTATGTTACATCATTAGTGTGATCCTCTCCGGTATTCATTGTGTTACTGTGAGAGGAGGTAAGCACGCTGTTATTCTCTGTATGGTTTGAGCTATTTTTTGTATATGACTGTAATTGTATATGATTTTTTGTATACAGTTGTTATTTTGAAATGTTTTGAATGCTTTTCTATCCATCCATCCATCCATTATCCAACCATATATCCTAACTACGGGGTCTGCTGGAGCCAATCCCAGCCAACAGAGGCATAAGGCAGGAAACAAACTCTGGGCAGGGAGCCAGCCCACCACAGGGCTGCTTTTCTATTAATTTCGACAATGTGAATGTTCAACAGCCTTTCCACATGGTTTTCTTTTGTTAATAGGAGGAATCAGAGAGCTTGAATTGTCACTTTTTATGTTCTGTGTTTAATATTTCAGATCATTAATAAAAAAAGAGAAAAACATCAAGAACTAAAGGGTGTTTGCATTATTCTTTCATGGCAGTTTGTGTGGCAGGTTGTATATAAGTCACAATGCAGAAGTTTTGAGGATTAACCAAATCCAAAGGCCAGGACGCAGCAAGGTAAGTCAGTGCGGTGGAGACCGTTACACTGATAATTCATGAAGTTCGTGTTTGGCATATGTACCTAAAAACTTACAGAAACATCTCATTTTACAGCAAGTCTACTTTCCTCTTGTAAGATACTCATGTCCCACTTAATTCTATTATATGATTATCAGTGTGGGTGTAATCACAGTTTGTTCATTGTTAACATTTGGTAGGAAATGACACTTTAGTTGTGCAATTAGATCCCTAAACACTGACCTGTTATAATTTTTTGGAAAGTAATTGACATGTTTGTTTTCAGCATACTTTATGCTGTAAATAACTGTGTTTAACTCAACTCCTAATTTCCTACAAACCATTCTTTTCTGGCCCCTTTATCCACATTGTGTTTTAAGGAGACCGATTCCCCATTCTACCAATCATTAGTGCAAGTTAGTAGCCAGCCTCGTCTATAGTCACATACATTCACATACAGTACACAGTTATGTTCATGCTTGGTAAATTTTCCACTGCCAACTTCACTTATGGTGTGTCTTTGGATTATTCATGGAAAGTGTAGTCTCCTGTGTTAAATCCAACTGAATTCTCATTGAATAATATTAGCTTTTGCACCAGTGTGTACCACCCACTCAAAATCAGCAATAAGCTATCTGATAAGGAACAAATTGTGTGATTTGTGAATCTGTGTATACAGTAAGAGACTTGTGCCCACATTTATAGTGTCTCTCAAAATTACTCCTAAGTATTGCACTAAAAGTCTGACTAAAATAAAAATTTGTCCACCTCAGAGCAGGCCATGAGAATTACTTATGAAATGTCCACAGCTACTCCCAGTGAGGAGTAGGATTTCACACGTGAGAATGAATGACATGGGCTGGCAACCTGCCCAGGGTTTGTTTCCTGCCTTGCGCCCTGTGTTGGCTGGGATTGGCTGCAGCAGACCCCCGTGACCCTGTAGTTAGAATATAACGGGTTGGATGATGGATGGATGGAATGAATGACATCATGATTAATGGTCACCCTGAGCCACAAATGGAAATCATGATGACATTTTATAGTTACCTTGGAAATTATGATGACACTTTGTAGTTTTCTGATCATAACATTAAGGTTTCACCCACAATAATAATAATAATAATAATAATAATAATAATAATAATAATATTCAATGAAGGAGAAGAAGAAGAAGGAAAACATAAGTTAAATATTGTACTAAGCTGTGCATAGTTGTTGCTACTTCACAAAACACCAAAAATAACACTGAATATGGAAAGACCAAGACACCCACTGAATGAGAGAAAAGACCAATAACAGGCGTGTTTATTTAACAATGGATGACCCATAGCCATACTTTCAGAAGAATCATCTTCCCACTGTTCCAGCCACAGAACATGTCTATTAAAGTAAAGAGTTTGAAACTAGCTATAGATCACACTGTTTCTGAAATCAAATTCACTCGCCACTGTTTCCAAACATCTTCCAGATTCTCTTTCCATGCCACTCATTATGAATCCTATCATCTTCTTCAAGGCTGATTTATCCATTGCTCCAGGAGTCTCCACCTGTCTTCAGGAACTTTTCTGCACTTGTAAGTGTTTGTTGAATGCAGAGCTCAGCATACCTGCATGACGCTTCATTGTCAATCACCAATTCATCCCTTCTATCTGCAGGGTATTGTGCTGGCTAATACAGTACAGTTTGCATCTCATGAGAACCTGTGTGTTGATACTATGATATTACCTGTGATTCACATATATGTGCTCTACCACACTTGGGGGAAAGGTCTTTATGTACAGGCCAATTTCCATGAGTGGAAATGGATCAGAAACAGAATCACTTAATTGCTAGCATGTGAATAATACCAGAATTGACTTTGGTCAGATGTAAAACATGGGATACAAGGTATAACCAAGTCAAGGCAACACTATTTCAACCCACCATTAATGTGACACTGTACAAACCACTATACAAATACAACAATTTCTTGAACAAAACATTTACAAATTTCAATGGTTAACTCAAATTAAAAAGAAAAACTATACAGAATAATCAGATATCAAATAGTACAAGTTGAGCAATTATGAAGTATTTATGAATAGATAAACAGCACAGTTACCAGTTATATGTTGCAAAAACAGTTAGGGAGTATATAAGTTTATTTGGGATCTGAATACTTTGAGGAAAGAAGCTATGGAGATGGGGTGTAGTTCAGGTTCAAATAGATCTCTGGATGGAATTTAATGAACAGGTGGGTGGGTGGAGTCAGCTGCAACATTTCCTGCTCTTTTTCATTCTGGCGTGAACAGATCTTTTAATGGTGGGAGACAACAGCCAATGATTTTCTCAAGATCTCTGTAATATCCTCACTTGTTATAAGGGTGTTCAAAGTTTGATGAAACATTCAAGAAATGCTTAGTTGTGACATACTCAAATCATCGCTATTCAAAGTTGCATTTTATGCATAATGTTATATGATCTTTCTTCACATTATTCACAGATTCATCTTGTTTGTCTCATTAAATTTGTTATTTAATAAAACATCTTGTTTCAAACCAAACAAACAACTTTATATTATGTGGCATCACCAATAAGATAGTTGGACATATAGTAACAATTTCACTGTACTTTGTCTCAGCAACAATACTACTACTACTACTACTACTTTATTGAACACCACTCAATGCGCTTTACATGTTACAAATGTTCCAAGATGAAGCATGGACATGTTACGCAACTTATAAAGGAACCAGAGACAACATCCTTGTGCTTTAGTGTCCAGGGGCCTCATGTATAAACGGTGCGCACTCCACAGAAATGTTATAAGAACTTTTCCACGCTCAAATCCATGTATAAAACCTACACTCATGCAAGCCACGCACTTTTCCACGGTACTCATACCTTGTCGACACAAGTTCTCCGCACGGTTTTGCAGACTGGCGACCCAGCGCAAAGCAGTGCTACTGTTCCTGTGTGGTTACACCTTATTTTCCTGATGTGGCTTTATAAATACACTGAAACTAACCGCATATTGTTTATTATTGTACGCATCTGATTGTAATTAACTTGTAACAATATAATGGTCCAGGGAACAGCCATGTATTCAAATACCATAACTGCTTTTAGCACTTACTTCTCCTTCTTCTTCTTCTTCTTTCAGCTCCTCAGCTAGGAGTTGCACAGCGGATATTTAAAATGTTTGTAAAATATTTCAGGCTTTCAGGATTCATTATGTATAAATTATCATTTATAACTAAGCAGCAGCTTAGGGAACCACTAAACCTAGTTTTAGGGTTGCAAATGGTATGGTTAGCAGCACACAAGACTGCAAAAGAGATGAGTAGGTCTTAAAAGCCAGAGACTTACTAGTACTTTACTGAGTCTGACCCCAAAATAGGCCTTATCTAAGGCAGCCAGGCCTTAAACTTGACAGACAGGCTTGAGGCTTGCTCAGGCTCAAAATGGCGCTTATACAGTGGAACCTCTAGATACCGATCACCTCTGTATACGTAGAAATTCAAGATTAGAGTAAAGTATGAGCGAAAAATTTGATCTAAAAGAGCAGTGGCTCAAGGAATAAGCCACTGCAGCCAGGCTGTGGTTATGCGTGAGCGCTTCCCGATCCCTCGACTCGGGATTCACCCAAGCTAACGCTGCCAGCCCGCCAGCTCACTCAGTGTTCCTCTGTTCTCCCGTAGCATGAGGATCTACGCTTGCGCGCTTTTGTGATTCATTGTTTCGCTGTAGCAGTTCACTGTAAAAGCGATCCAAAAATATGAGGGACATGCAGACGGAGAATAGAGACTGATTACCCTCAAGAGGAGAGAGAGGAGAGAGAGAGGAGGCACGAGCTAGAGAGATAAGAGAGAGAGTTAGCGACTAGAGAGAAGAACCATCAGGCTCAGTTATGCTCACATGACCCTCAGCAGACAAAGTGTATCCATACTACTTGTATTGCAAGACATCGCCGCTTTATCAAGTCAAAATTAATTAAAAATTTAGCTCGTTTTGCAAAACACTGTAAACCAAGTTATTTGCAAACCGAGGTTTCACTTGTATATATTAATTATCAGTGTTATTTGTTAGAAAATTGTTTTTTATGTTGATATTTTAAAGTGAACAGATTAACTGATTTCATTATTTTCAATGGGGAAGTTTGTTCTAGATATGAGAAATTCGCTATACAAGCTCAGTGCTGAACAAATTAAACTCGTATCTGAGGTTCCACTGTACTTTTAAAAGTTCAAAATACTCAAAAATACATAGAAATGCCCATTGAGAGAGGCAAAGTGCAAAACAGAAAACAAAGTTCCTTATATATTTTAAAGCATTTACTGAATAATCAAAAATAAGATAAAAAGAAAAAAATTAGAAAAGGTAGAAGGAGTATGCCTAAATGGCAAATCATAATTCGTATTCAAATCTAAAGACAGAGCAAAAATAATCACAAACGATAACATCGTAGAAGTACTTACAAAACATGTTCTGATGGCGAGAACAGTTTTTCAATATATAAAGGCAGAGCAATCTCTTTATATATATATATATATATATATATATATATATATATTATAAAACTAATAAAAGGCAAAGCCCCACTCACTCACTCACCACTCACCACCACTGACTGACTCATCACTAATTCTCCAACTCTGCCGTAGGTAGAAGGCTGAAATTTGGCAGGTTTATTCCTTACAGCTTCCTTTACAAAATTTGGGCAGGTTTCATTTCGAAATTCTATGCATAATGGTCATAACTAGAAGCTATTTTTCCATTTACTGTAATGGAGTTGAGCTAAAACCGTGGGGGGGTTTCATGACATCATCACGCCTCCCACGTAATCACGCAGTGCGAGAAAACCAGGAAGAGCTCCAAAACCGCTGAAGAAACATATATATAATTAAGAAGGCAGCGAAACAAGTGACATATAAAACCATATTCAGCAGCTCACGGAACTGACACAGTGCGCGTAGACAAAAAGCAACAGTTCCAAAGAGTGCTGAACAAAACCGAATTACACTGCTCAGCTTCAAATAGACAAACAGCTGCCGTGGCAATAGTAGAGGCTTCGCCTCTAGCCGTGGTTCGATTCCTGAGAGGGATGCACTGAGTATGTACGCGCTTCCGATTCATTTTAGCCCCACATCCGCTTGGTTTGAGACGATGAAAAATATGCTTAATGCAGAAAGACAGATCACCAATTGAAACTTTATGAATAATGGATACTTTATTCATGATCAATGATTGTTTTGTAAAGCCATACTCAGTGTATTCATTAGATGAACGGTAAAAGTAAGAGGCGAGGGAGGGTGACTTATTGAGGCACGAGGCAAAACCACATAGCACGCTGGCTTGATGTACTGTAGTGTGCGCCAACTCGATCTGAATTATGCGATCACATTTGAAAAATATATATTTTCAAGTTCTATTTAGTCCATATGTGTCAAACTTAAGGCCGCGAGTAGCACATCCGCCCGGGCGGTAATTATATCCGCCCGCTGATCATTTTATATACTGTATTATTGATTAATGGCCCGGAGATGAAGCTGGTAATACAATAAACTACAGATCCTATAATGCAGCGCTTCAACTGCCTTGCCGAACACTTACCGCATGACACGAAGTCTAGCTTGTGATGCTGCAAGTTATTGCGCCACACCGATGCCAAAGAGAAAAGGTGATTCTGAACATAGAGCCTTTAAAAACCGAAGGGAGGCTGAGTAATGTTTACTGACATTGCGTAAACCCGGTGTCTCATTTGTGGAGCTAATGTGGCTGTAATTACAGAATTTAATCTAAGACGGCACTATGAGACAAAACATCAGGGTAACCTGAATGCAATGCACAAGATACAGAAAGCAGAAGAGTTAAAGAAGAATCTGACACTTCAGCAGACGTTTTACTCGTGCAAAATCACAAAGTGATTTCAAGTGAAGCTACTTTATGGGAGACACAAATGCACCAGTGCAACTTGCCTTTACTTTCCCTGTTGCTGTAATGTCTAACCAAGTCGGCACAACGGTATTCCACAATACGCACTTTGCTGATAAACTGAGCGCACTGCGCACTGAGTTCGCAGACGGCGCTTGACTTTGAAGAACAAAAAGAATTTTGAGTTGTTTCAACCCATTTGCTGTCGATGTGGAAACTGAACCTGTGCAGATTCAGATGGAGGTGATTGAGCTGCAGTGTAATGGCACACTGAAGGCAAAGTACGATACTGCACGGCCCGCACAGTTTATTCACTCCATTCCCACACAAATGCTCCAGCTCTGTCTACATGCGGCTCGAACCTTGTGCATGTTTGGTAGCACATATCTGTGTGGAGAAGCTCTTATCAGTGATGAAGACTAACAAAACAGCACACAGGAGTCGCTTCACTGATGAGCACCTGCAGTCCATCCTGAGAATCTCCACAACACAGAACCTCACACCAAACAGAAACGAACTTGTTGCCAAAAAGATGCCAGGCGTCCAGCCTTAAAATGACATAAGAGCAAAGACAACTGAATGATTTGATTTGTTATTGCTGAAAAGAACAATTTTATTTATATTTCCAGGTTTTGTTATGCACCATGTTCATATTTGAATTTGTATAATTTTGACAGGATATATTTTTATGGAGAGCAAAACCTTTTGGGATATTTAAAATTTAAGTTTATTTTTTATATAAAATTACATAAGAGTAAAGAAATTTGAATGTTTGTTCTTTTAACGTTACTTTATTTCTAACTTGTATAATTTAGACAGGATATATTTTATGGAGAGCAAAATATTATAAGTTATTTAAGGTTTGAGTTGATTTATTCTGGAATGATATTCTGTCGACTAAATAAAAATTCCTTCTATTTAAAATTTAAATAGAACTTGAACAGGTACGTTATTTCATAATATCCAGGCAGACTTGCATGTAGAGCGGGAGTCATCCGCTTTTAACAAAAAGCGTTGCACTGATATGAAATAGCATGCACATTTAATTATTTAGGAATGGATAAATAAATTAAGATTTTCTACAAATAATGTTTTTCATTTTTCTTCCTTCATGGATTCTGGCACCCTAGCAACAGTTGCTCGACCCCAAAGACTATATATATATATATATATATACTGTATATATATATATATATATATATATATACTGTATATATATATATATAAATATATATATATATATATGTGTGTGTGTGTGTGTGTGTATATGTAGATATGTATATATATATGTATATAATATGTATATATGTGGATGTATGTGTATATATGTATGTATATATGTGTGTATATATATATATATGTTTATATGTGTGTGTATATATATATATATATATATATATACTGTATATGACAGCAACACTCATCACTCACAACAGTGACAAAACAATTACATTGACAATCATGTTACGTTATTTTCAAAATGTTTCTTTTCTTTTCATTACTTCTTTAAATAGTACTTCCCATGGCTGGGTATTTTGCTAGTACTGTATATATATAAAATCCAATGTCCGTCTGTCTGTATGTCTGTTCACTTTTCACAAGAGAACTACTTAACGGATTTAGATCAGGTTTTTTTCTATAAAACGACTTCTCTCATTACCTTTATGTATCATAGTTCGCATGCAGTACCAATTTATTTGCATGAATCTGAGAGACATACAGTGGCTGAGGGAGGGGCGGAGACCTCCTCACTCACGCCCCAGCCTCGGGGCGTGTACCTTACCTCCGCTTAGCTAGCGAATGAGAGAACTACTTAACAGATTTAGATCATTTTTTTTTTCTATAATGTGCTTGAACATTTTGCAACTCTCTCATCGCACTAAGAATCACAGTTCATTTGCAGAAGCAAGATATTCACGCTAATCCGAGACAGAGGCTGCAGGCCAGGGAGGAGGAAGCATGACGCAGGAATAGGGGCCATTAGGGCACTCATCACTGTCCTGTTTCACTACTACAGGGCAGAGCCACAGGGGACAGCTAGTATTACATAAACACAAAGCAACACCTGAACAACAATAATAAAACAAAATGAAAACTAACCATAAGCCAGCTGTAGCAAACCCAGGTTGTAACATAACAGCAAGGGAGATGGAGTTTGTTCTGTATTACTGTGTTAGTAGGCAGGCATCATCCCTGAATGGGTGCCATTCATCCAATCACTCTCATAGTCATAAGGGCAGTTAGACTTACCAGTCAACCTAACCACACAAACACTTGGCAGAAAACTCACACCAACACAGGAAGAATGTGCAAAATCCTTGTAAACAGTGACCTGGCTGGGAATTAAACACATATTTTGGTGCTGTCACTGCATCATGTGTTACCCTTAATATCATTTACTTGAAAAGTTTATACAGAAATTAGAAAGTTAAATATTGCATGGATTTTCTCACCACAGAGCGGAATGGAGCCTATATATACTGTAGCCACCTCGATGGTACTGATGGGTCTGAATATAATTGGTGAGATTTTTACTTGTGTGAGTAATGCTTAAGTTTACTTTTATAGCATAAACAGATAACAACAGACAATCTCAGTGAACCATCTTGTAAAGAAATAAAAAAGGCTTCTCTGTGTAGTCTATAATTGTTACATCATTTGAGACCGGACATCTAAACATGAGAAAATGGATAGCTTTTATGTTTCAAAAGTAGACAAGAAGTTTGTTGTTAGAAGCAAGAAGGAGTATGCTGATGGTTCAAAACATCTGTTTAATTTGACAGAGCCAGATGAAGTGACATTAGCTGACAATGAGCATCCAGCCAAACAAACTATAGTATTCGTCAAAGCTTGTGTGAAAACAAAACATAGGTACAAAACAATCAAACAAATTGAAAATTTTCTAAATGAAAGAGACATAAGGCATAAGAAATAGTAAAACATACTTTCTAAAGTTTGTAGCTTCTGTTTTTCTGTTCTCCCTTCAAGCTCGGCTCTCTTTGCCTTCCTGTTGAAACTGACACAATCAGTAGGATTATATTGCTGATGAGTTGCACTTTTCCAAAGAATGAAATCTCAAAAAGGGGACGGAAGTTTGTTTTTAAAATTCTGCCTGTCTTTACATTTTAACAATCTGTTCCCAACAAATGGTTTCATATTAACTCTATTATAAAAAGACAATATTTCAAACCAGTGGTTTTTAAGTTTAGTCTTAAGGGACCCCCATGGCTTGAGGTTTTTATTCCAACCAATTTCACATTCAGTGTGTCATTCTTTCTTTTACTTGATCTCATTGTTTAGTTATCTGACCTAAAAATGTTTCAAATAAATTCATAAATAATTTTGTGTTTTTCACCATATCTTCTAAGCATTTACATTTCTTTGCTGTGTGAGTTTTAGTTTAATCTTTTCTGTACTTTGCTACTTTAATTGTATCAAATGCAATGTTTAGCAATGAGCAGTACGATACGTAACAACATTGAATACCAAGAGGGAAATACTTTTCAGCCATTTTCATGTCTGTTAATAAAAAGCATTTCTTACAAAATGAACAGGCAAGTGAATATCAAGCAGAAAAAATTGCTCTTTAGGACCTCAGTGTTGTCAGTATTTATACAATTAAGGAGCAAAACCCTATAAAAGAAGGCTAAGTATAGTGAAATGACAAATAAACCAAAGTGTTTAAAGATTTGGCAAAACAAATATTTTTGTATGTCTTAGAATGAGTCAATAAAAAATGTAAGCTCATTACACAAGAGGTCAGTCAGAAGGAAGAATAATGCACTGATACTGATATTTGTTGGCATAAAATCTGCAACCACAGAGATTCCCAGGAACAACTTGGGAACCACTGTTTTAAAAATCTCAGTTTTTTTCTCTCCATATGTAGTAATTTTATATACAATAATTTACATAACCTGAACTTTACTTGTATGTTTACCATTTCCCAAAATTTCTTACTGCACAATGTTGACAATAATTTCCAAGCAAATTGGTCCCAGTGTGAGTGTGAGGAGGATGTAGGCATTGCAATGAACCCGCATTTCTTGCCTTGTGCTTACATGCTGTCAGAATAGGCTCTGACACCTGTGACCTTCAACTGATTAAACTAGTTTTACAATATTATGTTAAACTATGACATTCCAATTTTTATAGTACATATACTGACAGACCAGGATGGTGGCATTATAAATCATGGAGATGAGGATATACATCTGAATCAGTCCTGACTGACTGCTTAAACAACGTATGATATAAGGGAAGGTAGTGCTCCTCTATTCTATTCTTTAAGACTGAATTTTATTTCAATGAATCCATTTCACTTCCAACGATTTGATAATGCCAGTAGTACAATAAGATGTAGTAATTCAATACACTCACAAATGAGATTCATGAATTTCACATCTTAATCTTTGAATTCTGGGCTAATTTTAGGCATGTCTTAAGTGTTTGTTTAAATTGTTTGGTTGCATTACTATAGAATAAAGACCCTGTGACCATGGGTGTGGTCTGCGTGGGAGTGACAGATGCCTTCAGAGTGAAGTTGGATTACATCAGGGATAGACTGTGAGCCTTTCTTTTTTGCAAAGGTGAGGGACAGGTTGACGATGAGATTAGCCAGGAGTCCCTGTGGACAATGATGTTTGCTGATGACATTGTGATCTGTAAGCGAGAGTAGGAACAGGTCAAGGAGACCCTGAGAGATGGAGATATGCTCTGAGAAGAGAGGAATGAATGTCAGTAGGAACAAAATAGAATACATATTTGTGAATGAGAGGGAGGTCAGTGGAATGGTAAAGATGCAAGGAGTTGGTGAAAGTGGATGAGTTTAAATACTTGGGATCAACAATACAGAACAATGGGGATTGTGGAAGAGAGGTGAAAAAAAGAGTGCAGGCAGGGTGGAATGGGTGGAGTGTCAGGAGTAATTTGAGACAGACTGGTATCAGCAAAAGTGAAAGGGAAGGTCTACATAACAGTAGTGAGACCAGCTATGTAGACCAAAAACAGGAGACAGAGCTGGAGGTGCAGAGGTAAACATGTTAAGATTTTCCTTCGGTGTAATGAGGATGGACAGGATCAAAAATGAGAACATCAGAGGGTCAGCTCAGATTGGACAGTTTGGAGACAAAACCTAGAGAGGCAAAATTGCGTGGTTTGACATATGCAGAGGAGAGATGCTGAGTATATTGGGAGAAGAATGTTAGGATACAGCTGCCAGGCAAGAGAAAAAAGAGGAAGGCCTAAGAGAAGGTTTATGGATGTGGTGAGAGAGGAGATGCAGGTGATGGGTGTAACAGAACAAGATGCAGAAGACAGAAAGATATGGAAGAAGATGATTAGCTGTGACAAACCTTAATGGGAGCAGCCGAAGAAGAAGAAGAAGATTCCCAAACAATACAGTACATTATAAAACCATTTACAGAGCATTTACTTTGTATTTGGTATTATTAGTAGATGATTAAATTATACAGGAGGATGTGCATTAGTTATATGGAGTAGGTTATATGCAAATACTACTCCATTTTGTTTTTATTTTATATAAGAGACTTGAGCATCTGTGGAGCTTGATTTCCAAGGGATCCTGGAAAACACCTGCAAATATGGAGGGCATACAGATAATTTTCAGATACATAGAACACTTGTTGCCTTATACCCACAAGCTGGAATTCCATGGTTTCTTCCTCTTGTAAAGCATTTTGGACTTTATTCCACCTTT
>NW_024380893.1:0-26140 GCF_016835505.1 Polypterus senegalus | reverse complement strand
AGTTTTTTTAAAAAAGCCTCCCTTTTTGCCGTTTAACCCAAACGGAAAATAAAAGAGTTGGCTAAAAAATTGGGGGCTTCCCCTTACTGCCTGATTGCATACCGAGGAAAAGTGATGCTGTCTTGAAATGGAGAAATTAAATCCGTGTGCAGCGCCCATGAATCAGTGATGGATTCCTCAAAAGGAGAAGAGGGTCATAGACAACTCGCAGGCATCGGGAAACAAAGCTCTGGAACTTGAGTGGGGGTTGTTTAACACTAGAATTACCAGAGCTCACTTAAAACTCGTAATCCTCGTCCCACCTTAAACTGCTTCTTAAATCCCTTCACACCTCTCCGCCAGCGCCCTTTGTCTTCTAAATGTGCTGATAAAGAGAAGCTTGAGCAGCCGGCTATTCCATCTCCCCACCAATTTAGAACGTGCCACGAACTTCTCTCAGCTCAGACCTTGATTGAGTATCTCGGGAGTGAAGTGGAGTTTTAGAGTGGAAATAATAGATCGTTGTTTGGAATCACACGGATTTCATGTCTGTTCCGCTTTCTACAGTAATCTCAGTTAACACATTGTTAAAACAGAAACGTTTTTTATATTCTAGTAGTAGATGACAAAATGTAGGCATAAACTATATAATGTATGAAGCCTGAAGTCCAAATAGCAAAGAAACATTTTCACAAGAATAACACAATTGAATTTTATTCAAAAATATAACTGCAGAAACAAAAAGCTGCCTTAACATGCGACATTGACAGCAGTTTATTGTAACTCGATCCGTGGTTCAATAGACTCAGCCCCGGCTGGGAATCAAGGGGTCGGGTTCGATCTCTCGCCTCCGCTTTTGAGAAGTAAACTGCTCTTGAGTCTTACTGTTTTAGAATAAAAGCATACATTTGATTTCAGTCTGTAACAGCCGGTGTAATTTATGATCCTTGTAAAGGTTAGCTTTTTTTTAATTCACTTTTCATTCTCTCAGTCGTGTTCAGAATCAATCCATACAACCCCATCTGACACGGCTGTTTTCACTAAAGAGCGCAGCTTATAGTCTGCAGTGTACCACGATGCATACTAACGCTCAATGCAAACCCCATCCCCGGGTTCTGACACATAACTGGCATGGCTAAGTCTTCCTTCAGTATCTCACCGTCACTTGATTTACTTTTTATTCAGTTTTATTGAGTGTTCCTGCCAGTCTCCGCATGTTGCTGTATGCTGTTTCTTTTGTACTCCAGGACATGCAGAGGAAAGAATGGTAAAGACCAGTAACTTCGGGCGCTATATGCAATCATCAGAAACTCCCCATCTGCCCGTGTCGTTCAAACACAGGAACATATATTGGTGTAAAAGTTTAACAAAAGTGAACTTTTATTCAAGTGCACTTTTTCCATCGCCTTTTCCTGTAAGAAGCAATGTACACACTCTCTCTATGCTGTGGTTTCTATTACACACCCAATCTGAAAGAGACAACACATGTGAAAATATCCAGCATACAGCAACATGACAACTGGCAGGAACACTCAATCAAAACTGAATAAAAAGAAAATCAAGCGACGGTGAGATAAGAAAGAAGGTTCAGCCAGCCCCTGTGTGTCAGAACCCTTTTTTGGTGCGTTAGTATGCATCGTGGTACACTGCAGAGCTATAGCACGTCTGTATTCTGTTTCTTTTGTACTCCAGGACATGCAGAGGAGAGAATAGTAAAGAGCAGTAAGTTCGGCGCTATATGCAATCATCAGACACTCCCCATCTGCCCGTTGTTTTGTTATACTTTTCAATACTTTTATACTGCTCAAACGGGCATGCTCAAAAACTACACGTGTAATGCCACGAAAAGTGCACGCAGACACTTCATTTCGCAAACAAAACAAGTGCACTTTTATTCAAAACTACCTGTATAAAGCGAAGAAAAAGAAAGCAAGTTACAGTAGGCGATTGATATGACAGCTTGCATGGTGCAATGCTAAGAAGTGCAGATTTTCATTCCGTGCTATATAAAATCATCACATTCAAATATTAACAGTTCCCACACACCCAAGGACCGTCCTTCCTACATTTACCAGACGTGTACTTGTTGCGTGGTACACACCTCTCTGTGCTATGGTTTCTATTACACTGAATAGCACCTGACACTGTACTTTCTTCCCTGGCTGAAGGTCCCCGATCAGAGAATTTCCAGTTCCTGCATAAATTCACACCCGATCTGATGTTCGCTTTCAAATAATATTGCATTAGTGCTATGATATTTTCACATATATTGTCTCTTTCTTTCAGGTGTGTAATAGAAACCACAGCATAGAGAGAAGTGTGTATTACTGTTTACAGGAAAAGTGCACTTGAATAAAAGTGCACTTTTGTTATACTTTTACACCAATATATGTTCCTGTGTTTGAAACGACACGGGCAGATGGGGAGTGTCTGATGATTGCATATAGCGTCGAAGTTACTGCTCTTTGCCATTCTCTCCTCTGCATGTCCTGGAGTAGAAAAGAAAAAGCATACAGCAACATGCGGGGACTGGCAGGGACACTCAATAAAACTGAATAAAAAGAAAAGCAAGTGACGGTGAGATCTGAAGAAGGCAGCTTCGCCAGCGCTTGTGTGTCAGAACCCGGGTAGTGGCGTTAGTATGCATCGTGGTACACTGCAGAGCTATAGCGCTCTTTAGTGAAAACAGCCGCGTGTCAGATGGGGTTGTATGGATTGATTCTGAACGCTGACTGAGAGAATGAAAAGTGAATTAAAAAAAAAACAGCTAACCTTTACAAAGCTCATAAATTGCACCGGCTGTTACAGACTGAAATCAAATGTATGCTTTTATTCTAAAACAGTAAGACTAAGAGCAGTTTACTTCTCAAAACGGAGGGGCGCAGGATCAAACTCGTGACCTTTTGATTCCCTAGCAGGAACTGATTCAATTGAACCACGGAAGCAGTTACGATAAACTGCTGTCAATGTTGCATGTTAAGGCGGCTTTTGTTTCTGCAGTTATATTTTGAATAAAAGCGCAATTGTGTTATTAGATGTGAAAATGTTGTGAAATTGCTTCTTTGATACTTCAGGCTTCATACATTATATAGTTTATGCCTACATTTTGTCATCTACTACTAGAATATAAAAACGTTTCTGTTTTTAACAATGTGTTGACGCAGATTACTGTAGAAACGGAACAGACATGAAATGCGTGTGTTCCAAATAACGATCTATTATTTCCACTCTAAAACTCCACTTCACTCCCAGATACTCAATCAAGGCCTGAGCTGAGAGAAGTTCGTGCACATTCTAAATTGATGGGGGGATGGAATAGCCGGCTGCTCCAAGCTTCTCTTTATCAGCACATTTAGAAGACAAAGGACGCTGGCGGAGAGGTGTGAAGGGATTTAAGAAGCAGTTTAAGGTGGGACGGAATTACGAAGTTTTTAGTAGGCTCTGGTAATTCTAGTGGTTACAGCAATTGGGGCTCTTTTCCGACGACGGCGGGTATGCTTATGCCGTCCGAGGGGCATTCAACTGACTGATACAGTTGAACACGGCCCAGGTGAAGAAGTCAGGAGATGAATAAAACAACGGTGGAGGTTCAAGCAAAATCCAATCAGAAGATGAAAATTGAGTGGAAAGTAGGCCAGAAAAATATGTTTAGTAAAGACTCCCGATCATAGGACAGTGACCATTGGGATGAAATAAAACATAAAAACAAAGTTAAAACATAGACTAGAGAGACAAGCAGACGGCCAGCCACACCAGTCGGCGCCATCTTCCTAATAAGATAACTAGTGATATTCAAAGAGACCACCAGGGGGCAGTAGAGGCTGAGGTCTTCCTGTTCCTTAACTAGCAGCTCATCTGCCTTTAAACACACAGAACAAGCAGCCATCCATTGTCATAACCTGCTTATCCAGGGCAGAGTCGAGGGGCAGATGGAGCCGATCACAGCAGGCATCAGGGCAAGACAGGAACAACACATGGACGGGACACAAGTCCATCAGTGTGCAGACACTCAGACACACATCAGGGCTAACTGAGCGTCACCATACCACCTAACCTGCATGTCTTTGGAGCACACGGAGGAGACCCTCACAGTCACAGGCAGAACATGTAAACTCCACACAAGGAGTCCCCAGAATGTTAACCCCTCTGTCCTTACTGGGAGACGGCAGTGCTACCACTGTGTCACCATGTCACCCACACAGAGGGACCTCAGTCATTAACTGAGACCTGGGGGACAGTCACAGAGCTCACAAGGTGCTGCTTGTCATGGTCATGAAGGTGACACGTTTAACATGAAGACACAAAGACTACAAACACAGAAAATGAGAATTTCATGAGCAGCTTATCAACCGTACCTGCTGAGCTGCATATTCTCCTCCATTCTGTAAAATAAGAAATAAAGAAATAAACTTAATGAGTCAAATAAAGAGTGAGACTTGAAAGACCCCCAGTGACCCCCAGTTCAAATATTGTACCTGCATTGGTGGCCAGCGTTGTGACTTTTCTGCAGAAGAAGAGAGCTGTGTTACTGAGTGAATAATCAGGTGGGTCAACTTAACACATCATCTCTTCAGTTCTCACTCGCTACTTTCATTTACTTTCATTTTCCTCTTCTGAAGTCTTAAAAAATCTTTGCATTTCAAATTTCATTTCATAAAGACCCCTTATAATAGACAGCAGAACAATGGACATGACAATAGCTGAAGTGCCAAGCACAGACTGAAAGTGGATTTGCAGAATTAACAGCCTACTGGCCTTTGGCTTTGAATCTGCGTGACGTCTGATGAAGAAGGAACAGAATTATTTATGATTATTAGGAGTGGAGGTCCTACTGTGAGACTTCTGACCGTGTCCTCGTGACCACAGAAACACAGAAATGAACGCTGCAGGTGTAATTAGTGTAACTGTAATACAATAAGACACGTATAGTCATTGTAACTGTGGTGACAGATAAGGGCAAATCTCCTGTTGGCATTTCTGGGCACCAACTTCATACAGCCTGCTAACTCGGCACAAACTGGATGGCCAGTTGATATCAGGTGGTCCCATTTAGCCCGACTGTTCGTTAACACTTTTGGTTTTGTCTCCAGTCAGCCCTCAGACTACTTGTTGTCCTTTGGTGCCCCCCATGCTTTTCTTGTTCTCCCTGATTTTCTTTATTGTGTTTTGTCTTTACTCCATCTGTCATTGTGTTCTGTTTATTTATTAGGTGGACAGACCCTCTTCTTTACCAGGGTGACTCCTAATTTCAAATATGCCAGCCATCTATATTGTCAGCTTAACTGGTTTCTCAATGCCAACCGTCCGAGTATCAGTGACCACATAAGAAACCAACTGCGCTGTGAACTGAGAAACCAGAGTGACAACAGAGGAATGAACTTCTATCAGGTGACATGTGCTGTCCACTTTACTGGGTCCAGTTCTGTCTTAGGGGTTTACATCCAAATGTTTAATAATCAGACTGACTGGAACAGACAGAGCTTTAGAATAAAATAAAAAACAACAAGAGACAAAAGATAAGGAGGACTCTTGTGTTGTGTCCAGTACTACTGAGGTAGGGTCTGAGCCCCAGGACCCTCAAGTTTATTTAATCTGATAGATGGACCAACGATATGGACAGCAGGACAAAAAATCAAAGAGGAACAAGATGAGAAGAAAACATATAAGGGACCCTTTTTGAGCGGGTATAAATAAGAAATGAGTGGATGGCATAGTGGGCACCTCCGGATGAGAGGAGGGCAGTGTGTGTGTTGACAGGAGTGCGTTTACTATTAAACACCAATCCTGTCACAGATAAAGAATAAAGTCAATAAATATTCACAATAATATTAGGGGAGGATCTCAAGACTCAATGCTCTTCCTGACCAACACTCTCTAGGCTGGAGATGTCATTTCTAAGACCAAACCTTTCATGGTGTAATCCTTGATTTGTCTTTCTTTATAGACTCACTCCATTCACAGCTTTCAAAGTTTTTAATTTAAATTTTAATTCATCAGGATTAAATCTTTTTCTTACCAATTTCCTTGTGCAGAAACCAAATAGGAAGGAATCCGACTGGAGTGAAAGAGAAGAAGAAAGCAAACATTTGAGAGAAAATTAGAGACTGATGACAGCAATCTCTACATGTGTGTCTCGTCCCACCATCAGGCCATTGTGTCAAATTACAGTTAATTATTTCTTCTTCTCAGTTGGTCAAGTGATGTTCTCACAAGTGAAGACTTTTCTGTTGACAGACTATATAATTTTGCATACTGTGCATGAAGACCACACCTTAGTCATACAACTGAAAATGGTGGCACAGTAGTTAGCACATCTGCCTGGCCAAGCCATTGTATGTTGAGTTTGGATGTTCCTTCTGTGTCTGCATCTTGTATTCTGTGTGCTTTTACTCCACTTTTCATTTCAAAGACAAGACAGCCAAATCAACACTAAATAAGTTAATTGTGATACAATGTGTGTGTGTGTGTGTGTGTGTGTGTGTGTGAGGCCAATCATGGACTAGCACCCCACACAGCCTGCTCTCTACTCTTGTAAAACCAGACTCAGAGAACAGATGGATTGATGAATGAAGATCTGTTTTTGATTTCCTAATCTTATGGACTCCTCTGCTACAGTGCATATGTTCATCTGACGTCCTTGATGGCTCAAGCAGATTTATTCTGTCATCCTTGTAACTACAAACCTGAGTAGTTTAACTGCTAGGCGTTCAAACCCCTCTGTGATACCACCCCACCATTACAGCACACAGATGAGAGGTGGCTCCAGTAGAAGCTAAGCTAATGGGACCAGTCCTAGAGCCAAACTCTCTCATCTTGAGAGTTCTGTGTGAAATTACAACCCTGAACGGGGTCTTTGTGTTGATGGTGAAGTTTAATGGAGGACAACACCTTCTGCTTATGTGGCACACATGGCAGGCAGTGCTGTCAGCCCACAGAACTCAAACTCCAGGTTAGCTCCTGGTGAAGATGTCTCCAATGGGTGGTCTTCCCCTGTTCAAATGTGTCTCCCATGTGCACCTCTATATATTTAGTCACTGCTGTGAACAGTAAACTGGGTGGTCTAAACCCCACCACTGTGACAGGTCTCATCATTCAGTACCCACACGATAACTGGAATCAAACATCTGTGTTAGAGAAGAAAAAGGTTTAGAATTTCACTCACCTATTGAGTCATATCTGGTGTTTGTTTCTGAGAAAAGACAAAAAAGGAAAATAACATAAACATGACTTGTATTCTGAATGACTTTACTGTTTACTGAGCAGTCAGTCTGTTCTGATGTCGGTGTGAGATCTTCTGTCCTCACCTCTCATTCTTCTCCATTGAATGACCAGCAGGGGAGTCACCACTAAGCAAAGAACCAACAAGACACAGAAAGCCACCAACCAGTCAGAGACCCCTGGGGAGAAACCTGCAAAATGAGGGGAAGACGTGTGAGTCTGTGAGACAGGAATGAGGTTCAGGTGAGGAAAACACAGAAGAATCCATCAAGTTGGACTCCTTCATGCTAAGGGGAGCATCATGAGAGCCTGCATTTACACCACAGATGATGTGCTCCTGTAGCTGGAGCCTGGGGCAAAACACACCTTCACACCCATGTCATCATCTGTTATAAATGATATGAGCACAAAATCACAGATTTCCTGTTCAGTAATTCATCTTCATCACTGTCCACTCAATGTCCTTTAATTCCTGTTTTGTCTCTTAAGTCTTTTAATAAAAACTTTACATTTTATTTCATTTCTTAAAATCGTGAGGCACAGATTTAGGGGTCTATGCCTAGACTGAGCCCCCAGTATATTTTTATTTTAGTCTGATATCAGATGACTTTGACTTTAAGTCGCACTTCTTGACCATTGTAGCTGACATGTATGCGTGTGTTGCTGTTTTTTCTGTTCTAATCATTCCATCTCATATTCATATTTCACTTTCATCTCTTCTTTATGTTACAGATTATCTGACATCAGTTTAGTCAGTCAACTGCATTTTAAACACACATTTAGGAGGAAACTCAAACCAAATGTTAGGGAAACTGGACAATTCAAACTGTCCCTGTGTGTGGCTTTAACTGGGCCTTGTGACCTGTGCTGCTGGGCCAGGCTGCACCCCCCACAACCTGAACCGGACTAAACAGGTTTCAGAACGTTATATGTTCATGTGTCTGAGAAGTGGAAAGTGACGTGACTCACTCAGGGTGACACAGAGAGTCAGGGCTCAGGACTGAGACTTACAGCCAGGCAGCCATAACCAGTGTGGGGTCAACTCCAGTCTATGAGCGCCACTCTTTACTGGTGTGAGACACACCTCCATATTGTAACTGATCGTCTGACAGCTCCTGATATGCCAAGCCACGTCTCAGGGGTCTGCACCTTTTATTTGCTATACTTGATTTAAAATGATAGATTTCATAAAAGTAACACATTTCAATTAGTGTGCCATTTCAACAGTAAAGAAAAATGACAATCTGGTTGTTTATTGTTTGCTCTTCACTTGTAATATTTGAAATTATCACGAGCAGAATGTGCTTTGCTACGAATGTTTCCTTTTTTTGAAAGTATTTTCCCAATTCAGTAGTTCAACTTTGACATGATATTCTCTCAATGGCAGCCTAAACTTTCAGTGCAGCATTCTGTATAAAAGTGGTGCATTAATGATTTCGCTGGAAAACAGTGAAGGCATTTTTTATCCCATAATAATCTCAATATTTTAAAATGTTTGAGTAAATGGCAGGGATGATAACTTCACACCATCTGATCACTCACTGTAGATGCCAAGTCCAGAGTGCCAGTCTGGCTTTGGTGCTTTACTTCTCATCAGACAGCTAAACACGTTGTACTCCTCCTTCACCGGGAGGACGCTGCTCACTCTCAGAAGACCCTCAGAGTCCAGCTCTGACGTTATTGTGGACTGTGACGTCACGTCTGCCCCATTCATGTCCCTCCATGTGACTTCTGGTTGGGGGTTCCACTTCTCAGCGCTGCACTCCAGTCGGGTCTTCTGGCCTTCAGTGGAGCTCAAAGAAATGGAGGGCTGAGCACCTAAAACTAATGAAACACAAAAGAGTGGAAGATCAGTGAAGAGAAGAATGAACACTTTAACCAGAGGTGTCGGGCGTACTAATTGATAATGTTCTTGACATAGTTAATTCGTCATTAGATACGGGGGTCTTCCCAGACTGACTTAAGACTGCTGTAGTTAAACCCCTACTTAAGAAACATAATCTCAACCACTCTGCCTTTGAAAATTTTAGACCCATCTCTAACCTGCCCTTCTTAAGTAAAATTATAGAGAAGGCAGTCATTATGCAGTTAAATGACCATCTCAATAAAACTGCTATTCTTGATAAATTTCAGTCGGGTTTTAGAACAAATCACAGCACAGAAACTGCACTCGTTAACACTAGAATTACCAGAGCCTATAAAAAAACTCGTAATTCCGTCCCACCTTAAGTCGCTTCTTAAATCCCCTCACACCTCCGCCAGCGCCTTTGTCTTTTAAATGTGCTGATAAAGAGAAGCTTGGAGCAGCCGGCTATTCCATCCCCCCACCAATTTAGAACGTACACAAACTTCTCTCAGCTCAGACCTTGATTGAGTATCTGGGAGTGAAGTGGAGTTTTAGAGTGGAAATAATAGATCGTTATTTGGAACACACGCATTTCATGTCTGTTCCGTTTCTACAGTAATCTGTGTCAACACATTGTTAAAACAGAAACGTTTTTATATTCTAGTAGTAGATGACAAAATGTAGGCATAAACTATATAATGTATGAAGCCTGAAGTCCAAATAGCAAAGAAACATTTTCACAAGAATAACACAACTGCGCTTTTATTCAAAAATATAACTGCAGAAACAAAAAGCCGCCTTAACATGCGACATTGACACCAGTTTATTGTAACTGCCTCCGTAGTTTAATACACTCAGCCCCTGCTTGGGAATCAAGATGTCACGAGTTCGATCTTGCGCCCCTCCATTTTGAGAAGTAAACTGCTCTTAGTCTTACTGTTTTAGAATAAAAGCATACATTTGATTTCAGTCTGTAGCAGCCGGTGTAATTTATGATCCTTGTAAAGGTTAGCTTTTTTTTAATTCACTTTTCATTCTCTCAGTCGCATTCAGAATCAATCCATACAACTCCATCTGACGGCTGTTTCACTAAAGACGCGCTATAGCTCTGCAGTGTACCACGATGCATACTAACGCCACTGACCCGGGTTCTGACACACAAATGCTGGCGAAGCTGCCTTCTTCATATCTCACCGTCACTTGATTTACTTTTTATTCAGTTTTATTGAGTGTTCCTGCCAGTCCCCGCATGTTGCTGTATTCTGTTTCTTTTGTACTCCAGGACATGCAGAGGAGAGAATAGTAAAGAGCAGTAAGTTCGGCGCTATATGCAATCATCAGACACTCCCCATCTACCCATTGTTTTGTTATACTTTTCAATACTTTTTATACTGCTCAAACGGGCATGCTCAAAAAATACACGTGTAATGCCACGAAAAGTGCACACAGACACTTCATTTCGCAAACAAAACAAGTGCACTTTTATTCAAGACTACCTGTATAACCGAAGAAAAAAGAAAGCAAGTTACAGTAGGCGATTGATACGACAGCTTGCATGGTGCAATGCTAAGAAGTGCAGATTTTCATTCCGTGCTGTATAAAATCATCACATTCAAATATTAACAGTTCCCACACCCCAAGGACCGTCCTTCCTACATTTACGACACGTGTACTTGTTGCCGTGTACACACCTCTCTGTGCTATGGTTTCTATTACACTGAATGAGCACCTGACACTCTACTTTCTTCCCTGGCTGAAGGTCCCGCATCAGAGAATTTCCAGTTCGTGCATAAATTCACACCCGATCTGACGCTGTTCGTTTTCAAATAATATTGCATTAGTGCGATTATATTTTCACATATATTGTCTCTTTCTTTCAGGTGTGTAATAGAAACCACAGCATAGAGAGAAGTGTGTACATTGCATCTTACAGGAAAAGGCGATGGAAAAGTGCACTTGAATAAAAGTGCACTTTTGTTATACTTTACACCAATATATGTTCCTGTGTTTGAACGACACGGGCAGATGGGGAGTGTCTGATGATTGCATATAGCGCCGAAGTTACTGCTCTTTACCATTCTCTCCTCGGCATGTCCTGGAGTACAAAAGAAACAGCATACAGCAACATGCGGGGACTGGCAGGAACACTCAATAAAACTGAATAAAAAGAAAAGCAAGTGACGGTGAGATACGAAGAAGGCAGCTTCGCCAGCGTTTGTGTGTCAAAACCGGGGATGTGTGATTGTGCGTTAGTATGCATCGTGGTACACTGCAGAGCTATAGCTGGCGTCTTTAGTGAAAACAGCCGTGTCAGATGGGGTTGTATGGATTGATTCTGAACACGACGACTGAGAATGAAAAGTGAATAAAAAAAAAAAATAACCTTTACAAGTATCATAAATTGCACTGGCTGTTACAGACTGAAATCAAATGTATGTTTTTATTGTAAAATAGTAAGAATAAGAGCAGTTTACTTCTCAAAACTGAACCATGTGGGATCGAACTCATGACCTTTTGATTTACTAGTCAGTGGCTGATACCATTGAGCCACAGAGTCAGTTACAATAAACTGCTGTCAATGTCGCATGCTAAGGTGGCTTTTTGTTTCTGCAGTTATATTTTTGAATAAAAGTATAATTGTTCTGTTATTCTTGTGTACCTTTTGTGGAAGTGTTTGATATTTGGACTTCAGGCTTCATACATTATATAGTTTATGCTTACATTTTGTCATTTACTACTACAATATGAAAAAGTTTCTGTTTTAAAAATGTGTTGACACAGATTACTGTAGAAACGGAACAGACATGAAATGCGTGTATTCCAAATAACGATCTATTATTTCCACTCTAAAACTCCACTTCACTCCCAGATAATCAATCAAGGCCTGAGCTGGGAGAAGTTCGTGCACGTTCTAAATTGGTGGGGGATGGAATAGCCGCTACTTGCTCTTGATATCAGCACATTTAGATGACAAAAGACGCTGGTGGAGAGGTGTGAAGGATTTTAAGAAGCGATTTAAGGTGGGATGGAATTACAGTTTTTCAGTTTTTCTAGTGTTAATGAGATATAAACCTCATACAAGGTTAACATTCATAGTTAAGAAGTTATGGCTATGACTGCACCATTAACCTGTCATTATGATGCTGAGCAGGCAGGCATGTTCAGTGTTCTCCCCAGCGGTGAGGGATGAAGGACTAACTGGGCTTACTGGAGCTGAAAGTATTATTTAGTCATTAAGTAATGAAAACCTCTTCATACTCAAATTGATCACCATGCTTAGTATTTGATATTTTAATTCTTGCCTTCTTCTTAAAAGTCTGCAGCCTTTTCATGATCAAATCTCATGGACCTTCAGCCCCAGATTATTTAGTGTCTGTTGACTCGTTTGAGTTCCCAGATAGCAATGGATTCTTTTTTGTCCCATTCAGCTGTGCTCGCAGGTATGACAAGTCCTACAGCACCTAATTCTACTAAATTTAGAAAAGACTCCTTCGCTCAGAGGTTGCTACTACTTTTAGCAGCTTTTGACTTATGTTTTTGTTCAAATGTCCTTTAATCATTTTTGATTCTTCTTTAAAGTTATAGATTAAGACTGCAGGACTAACATTTTAGAATAATAATTAGAATGTCAACATCCTCTCTCTTATCATTACTTTCAGCATTGAGAAGACTTCAAAAGGAGAAAATGACTGGCATATCAGCAACTCCGGCATCATTTGAACTCTCCTAGGCTGTCTCACAGTTGGAGGTGGTGGGCACTTTTTTAAAAGTGTCTTCTTGTGTCCAAGCGTTACTTGGGGTCCTTTTAGCACTTTTGAAAGTGTGTAATTCTTCTCCTTTGTTGTATGCTGTGGTTTATAGGCCCTCAGTGATTAATGATATCTTCATTTCTGAATTCTCTGATCTTTTGGCTAATATTACACTTTGCAATGATAAAGTTCTTATTTTAATATCCATGTTTGTTGTCAATCTAGACTGTTGGTTAAAGACTTTTTATTACTATTGGACTGGTTTGATTTTATTCAGCATATTAATACTATAACTCATTCTCTTGCTCACACTCTTGATGTCGTTCTTACACAAGGTATTACAGTTAATAACATTGAGATATGCGATGTTCGTATTTCTGATCGTTTTTATCTCATGAATGATGTGAATATTATTGTTAATGATATTATCACAATCTGTGTCCCATGCTATTCTCCTATTTGAAATTCTTCTATAATTTCTGATTTTAAAAGTAGGTTTACCATTTTGGATTCACAAGGCCAGTGTGAAAGTGCTGACAGATCTGTTTTACTCTTTAATTCATCTAGAATGGTTTTAGAATCAATTACCACTCAAAATCCTCTACCTAAAGGGAAGACCTCCTCCATGTTTTAATGGCACCACACCAATAGTATTGCAGAGCAACAATGGAAGAAAGGCAGACTGACTGTACATGTGCAGATTTTTAGGATTTCTGTGTCACCCGCTGCACTCGGGTCCCAATCCAGGTGTTTCGTCGTGTGAAGTGTGCGGTGATGTGCTATCAGTGTATGCTGCCAACCTCTCTCCCTCTGTCTGACTTTTAGGAGGCAGTTAAATATGGCTACTTCTCCGATTTGGTTTCATTTAAGGCAGTTAATGCAGCTATTCACCAATGTTCTGGGACGGTTTAAATAGCACTGCGTATTCATGTGAGCAGTTTCTTTAATTTGTCAGCAAAATCAACACTATCCACACTGGCATCATCGCCATGATATTGTTTTGGACTCCTTTGATATTGTCACACTTTCACAGTTATAAAGTATTATTGACAGATGCAGACCTACTGTACTTTTTGCCAGCTGATGTTGTTCCACCACAACTTTTATTGGAGCCACTTGATGTCCTTGTTCCTGTATTGCTGATATTATTAATGGTTCTATTAGTGAGGGGTTTGTGCCCTCATTTTTTAAACATAAAGCGTGCAACTCTGTCTTAAAAAGGCTGACTTAGAGCATGGAGTGTTAGCCAATTGTCATCTAATTTCTCAATTGTCATTTTTAGCTAAAATATCAGAAAGAATTATTTATGAACAATTGGAAAATCAGTCAGTCATTTCCCAACCCACTATATCCTAACTACAGGGTCACGGGGGTCTGCTGGAGCCAATCCCAGCCAACACAGGGCACAAGGCAGGAACCAATCCCAGGCAGGGTGCCAGCACACACACACACACACACACACACACTCGTACACACCAGAAGCACACACTAGGGACAATGTATCACCAATGCACCTAACCTGCATGTCTTTGGACTGTGGGAGAAAACCCACACAGACATGGGGAGAACATGCAGACTCCACACAGGGAGGACCTGAAAAGCGAATCCAGACGGGTCTCCTAACTGCGAGGCAGCAGAACTACCCACTGTGCCACCGTGCCACTCTATTAGAAGATCATCTTAAGTTTAATAATTTATCTGAGATCTATCAATCTGGTTCAATCTATCAATTATGAGATCTTAGTGTTGTGGCTTCAGCATCTGATGGGACTTTAAGGGTCTGCTCTTAACTGGTTCAGGTCATATCTCACTGATAGACACTATTAGTGATTCTCATTTCCTTTTTTTCATTTACTACTCTTGTTAAATGTGATGTTCCTCAGGGATCCATTTTGGGTCATATTTTATTTTCTATATATCTTCATACTTTAGGAGCTATTTTTTCAGAAGTTTAATGTCATTTTTCATTGTTATCCTGATGACACACAGGTTTGTATTCCTGTGTGCAATTCTACAATGAATCAGTTGCATAACTGTCTTACAGAACTAAGGCCATGGATTGCTGATGATTTTCTTGAGCTTAATCATAATTAAATGGAATTGCTGTTAGTTGGTCCTGCAGCCAAAGTTCAAGTTGAATTTGAACATCTTGGCACTTTTGCAGACTTCTGTAAACCTTAGGTTTGGAATCGTGGGGTTATTTTTGAAAGTAACCTCTCTGTTCAGAAACAGATTAACTCTGCAGACAAGACAAGAGTTGCTTTCTCCAGCTTTGTTTTTTAGCTAAGGGTAAGTCTTTTCTGTGTCCCAGGGATCTAAAGAAACTCACTCATGCTCTAATCTTTTCTCAGATTCATTACTATAGCTCCTTGTATTCTGGGATTAGCAAATCTCTGAAATTTAGGTTGTAGTTGGTTCAGAATGCTGCTGCTCATTTTTTGGTTGGGGCAAGAAAGTTTGCTTTTGTATCTCCAATTTTAGCCTCTTTATACGGGCTGCCTATTAATTTCAGAATTGATTTTAAAACTTTGCTGTTGGTTTGTTCCTGTCTATTTATCTGAATTGTCTGTTTTACACCAGCCATCCAGAGAGCTTAGATCTACTGGTCAGTCATCTCTTGCTGTCCCTCATATTAAGTATAAAATGAAGGTGTATAGGGCTTCTGTAGCCGCTGCGTCACATTTGTGGAATTCTTTACCTCATTACATTAAGGAGTGACCTTTAATTGAACTGTTTAAAATGAGACTGAAGACTCGTTTCTATTCTTTATCTTTTTGAGATCTTCAGTGATACTGGTAATCCTGCCTTCATAGTCAGTGGTTTGTTTCACGTTATTGTTGGTTGTATTATGTTTTATATTTTCTGTTTTATTGCTAGTGTTATCTTTCACTTTACATGTTCTATGTAAAGCACTTTGGCTGCAGCATTGCTGATGTTGTATTAAATATGCTTTATAAATACTGTAAAGTGACATTGGCATCATGGTGGTTAATCACCATGCTTATGTATCATCATAAATTGTAATCTTGAATATATGAACATTAGCATGTGAAAAATCAGTATGAAGGTCTGACTGCTCATCTGCACGAAGTTGACGGAGATTTTGAAAATGTGTGCCGAGTTGTCCTACAATTCCACGATGGATACTTTTGTGGCTTGTAAGATTGGCTTTATTTTTATCAAGGTAACATCTCTTCCATGTTCTATTCAAGTTAGACAATAAAGTCAGAACATCTGAAATCATCATTAGGGGAGCAACAAAAGTGTTCTGCATGTTTTAACAATTTAAACCTCAGCTACAATACTGTTTTGTTTGTACCTTCTCTTTAAAATGCATTCTCTTAGAGACTGTACTGTAGCATAAAGAGATAACCACCTTGTGTCACTAGCTATTTTAACTTTAATCTGAGAAATGTTCGATATATTTTAAATCAAAGTAAAACAAGCCAACCTGATGAATAAAGAAAGAATCATCCAATGTCACTAAATAAGGCACTTCAGCAGCTTCTTGGGCACTAGCAGGAGTCCCTCAGTGGTTTACACATTGAACGTTGTCCATCAGTCCGTCTGTTCAGTCCTTGCAGCAGTTCTGCACCTCCCTGTTGTTTTCTGCTCCGAACAGCTGCTCCACCAGACCCAAGGCCAAGCAGATTACAAGTTTTTGAACGAGGACTGTCGAGGGTCTCAAGGATTGTATCAGTAATGTCAGCTTTGCCATCAGTCATATTGCAGCTTGTTACAAATCTAACCCTAGTTGACTAACATATTTATTGTATAAATTCGGTTGTTTTAAAACCACCATGTCTCTAGTTCATCACACAGAAGAATAAAATAGTCATTGGAATTTACAATTTTAATATTATAGACCTAATTTCTGATGATAATTTCTTACATTAGTCTTTCTAAGGTACAATGTACATTTTTACCAATGTTAAGATATTTTAAGTTTAACAAAGTAAATCTTGCAATGCTCATGTCATTTTTCAGATTTGTTTTATGAGAGATACCACATGGGAATCGGCGTCCTGGACAGAAAAGAATTTGGATCTTTACCTGGCAGAGATGCCCATAACATGGATGGCTCAGGAAAGATATTCTATGCAGAACAGTTTCTTCACCAAAACATTAGAGGGCAATCTCCCTGACTTTGGTTTCCCACGTGGACACCCACAGGGCATGCTGGATATTGTAGTCCCATGGGAACCTCCAAGGGGAGCTGACACAAGCCCTACCTTTCAGGACTTTCGATTGACCCGGAAGTACTTCCTTTGTGCTGAGCCCTGGCACCAGAAGCACTCCAAGGTCCAAGATAAAAGAGGAAGCCAGGGAGAGTCGGAGTCGGGAGAGAAGAAGGACAACACTCGCCTGGGAGGAGTCGGAGAAATGTTTATTTGTGCGTTAGCAGTGTCATATTGGAGTCTTCACCTGACACACTCAGGTGAAACAATACATTTGGGTAACAGACACCTTCTTGAAGTTTTTGGGATCCATGTCTTTCTTATGGCCAACTGCTTAAGAAGGTGCCCTAGCAGAAAGTCAAACAGCAGCAGAAACATCTGCTGAGCATGAAGTGCATTGCTGAGGCTGCTCATAGGAAGAAGAAGTAAAAAAAGAACAGCAGTACCATCTGCTGAGCATCACATACATTATATATAATGAACTTGCAAACCCTGTGCTCCTGTCTTACCAACAAAATCATTGTCATGATCAGAAAAAACAGTGCAACACACCATGATGGACCAAAAATGATCTTCAGTGATGACATCCCCTGAGCGTCAAGCCAAACACAGGAGGCACGTCAATAATGAAGAACAAGGAGAAGTTACCCTAAAAATCGAGAGCTGTTGAGCAGCTGGCTCGTATTAAGGTTCATCAATAAGCCACACACACTCCACGATGCAGAATTCAAAAATGACAATGACAGAGAAATGAATGATGACAAACGAGAAGATCATCAAACACCCTCAACTTCTGCCCACACTCAAACATTGTTTTTTAAATCCTTGCCTCGATGTTTAGTTAAAGAGCACCACTTAGGACAGTTAGATCAGCGATGTGCTCTCTGTTGGTCTGTGTTTGATCATACTGAAAATAAAAGAATATGACGCCAAAATGGAAATGTTCAGCTTTCCTTATATGGACCACCAGGAGGTTTCCTTGTCTTTTTAAAATAATTCAACAGTGTCATTTTCGTAGGTGATCTTATCCTTATTCTGACTTCTATTTTTTGAATATGATCAAATCAATGATTTAGACTAAATTAATTTTATAATATTTAACTTTAAACACTATAAAATGCCCAGCAGTTCACAGATCACATTAGCAGTCATTTTCTGCAACTACTTTGAAGGGAAATTATCAGCATTTTGTTCCTTTTCTCACTCTCAGGAACCACGTACTACATTATGGAAAAAGTTGAGGAATTTTTCACAGATCTTCACAGAGGTAGTTGGGCCAGATGCGGGTTCGAGTAGTTTATTAACTACAGAGAACAAAACCCTTGGGTTGTCCTGGCCACTTTCTATTATTCTGCCATAGTGGGTGTTCTTAGCAGCAGTTAGTGCTTCTCTGTAAGCTCTTTGGTGGTCAGAGAAAGCCTGGATGTGCACGGTGAGGCCAGTCTTACGTGACATTCTCTCAAGGCGTCTGCCAGCTGCTTTCATAGATCGCAATTCTGAGTTATACCAAGGAGATGAACGTTTAAAGGAAACCTCCTTATGTTCTAAAGGAGCTGGTAGGTGAAGACAGTAAAAGATCAGAGATGGATTCAGAAAGGATAGAGGGACAGATATTTTTAAGGTTTTGGAAAGAAATTTGTCATTTACAGGTAAGAGGAGGAAGAGGTCATGAAACACTGAAAAATACTGCTTTATGGTAAGAGAGTCCCAAATCACGTATCTGTTGCAGACAGATAAGCCAGATGTGCAGATCAGGTCTAATATGTGACCACCAGAGTGGGTAGGAAAATCAACATGGTCCATCAAGACAAAACCATCCAGCAAGGACAGGAATTCATTCCTCAGTTTACATGTAGGGGTATCATTTCCCCTTGGGTTTAATAAAGTATCTATCTATCTATCTATCTATCTATCTATCTATCTATCTATCTATCTATCTATCTATCTATCTATCTATCTATCTATCTATCTATCTATCTATCTATCTATCTATCAAAATAGGTGTTGAAATCACCAAGAACAATGAGTCTCTGGGAGAGGGAACTTAAGTGATTTAAATAATCAGTCAGATAAGATAAGAAAGACCAACTGCATTTTGGGGGACAATAGACAACGATAAGTAAGACAGCACCAGATTTCGTTATTAGTTTAAAATCCACACACTTGACAGACAATGTAAGTATCCATCCATCCATCCATTATCCGACCCGCTATATCCTAACTACAGGGTCACGGGGGTATGCTGGAGCCAATCAAAGCCAACACAGGGCACAAATCAGTCAAGCATGACAGGATTCCAGCCCACCGCAGATGATTCTAAGTATTTAACTTACAAATACCAATGACTGTATTTTGTATTAATCATGCAGCAGAGTGCTATATGATTTTATACTTCTATAAGATTTGATGTTCATTTAGGTAGGAAAGGAATGAAGTTTATACACAGAATATGAGACTGGCTTATGTGACTGGGTGGGGCAGTGAGTTGGGACAAATCCTATCTTCAAATGAGTAAGACCTGCGAGTGTTTTTATCTTAGAGGAAGATGTGATGTTCTGCAGCCTTTGACAGATTCATTTGTGTAACAATAAAGTTGGTCTTCTGGTGCGTCACTCTTTGGACAGAAATGGCCGTGTAGACAGGCAGACTCAGCAGGTAAAATTGTCTTTTTCCTGGCATCCTTTTCAGCTCAGTAGTACTCGCTGCATTGGGAAACTGTTCTGTTCTGTCACTTTGCATGTCTTTCCATTGTGTATGTTTGTGGTCAATCAAGAACTGTTTTGTCCTGCCTTCGTGGACAGGATCATCTCACACTGGCACCATCATGCCATGCACACTGAGACTCTGTCATTTCTGCTTATTGAATTCTGCAGCTCGTCTCATCAAAATCAAAGACTTATGTACTGGAATGGACCCTTTATTATGAGTTGCTGACTTCTGAAATCTTCCCCTAAAAACTGGGCCTCAAAACTCCAAAGTGTTGAAGTCAGAAACAAATGTAACAGAAATATCTGAATGACACTACAATACACACTGACAGAGGTTTGTTTTTTAATTTTTATTTAAATAATCTGTAAACTTAGACAGAGGTGGATGTGTGGTGCTGCTATTTAAAGCAACCTGCTAATGATGTCATAATGTGCAACTTCCAGAATAAGCCCCCTTGGAAACCAAAGTCACATCCAGGAAATAAAATCTCAGGATGGCGATGTCAAGAGAAAAGAGACAAAAAAAAAAAAAGAAGATGGCAAAAATATAAAATCATAACAGAACCCAGCTGCTTGGGTACAGTGTACTGCCATCTTAAATAGCAATGATGTGATGAGCCCTGTGGTTCAAAAGGTAAGACAATATACTCAAAGCACCAATAATTATAATAATATTTTACAATGCATAAATAATAATGAAAATATGCTTTTAAACTCATGTAAAAGAGTTTGAGTCTTTACACTGATGTGGGGATAGAAGTGCTTCTGTTATGGCATACAAATCCTACTGACCACAGTCACTCCAAAGCAGAAGAATTGTTTCTGAAGTCCAACACAAGACATATTGCATAAAAGAGCGTGGAGTGCTAGAGGAGCCATGAAATACGTATATCCTCTTTAATAAAACCCCTGTGTGCGTCCAGGTGTCCGTGTGTCCGTGTGTGTGTCTTCTGGTGAAGTGCGCATGTGCTTGAGCCGCACTTCACATCGCACGTGCCAGCCATGCACACAGCACCATGGACACACACACACTGGAAGCTGGGCACACAGTGAATGGCCTTACACGCGCTGCATGATAAGAAATAAAGGATGACATTGCTGATAAGAGTGCTGATTGGGTAGTCACAGCCAGCGCCAAAATCCGTTGCTGCGGAGCACGCCACACATACAATAATCAGCTGCACGCCAGCACAGATTAAAATACTTGCTGGGGAGACTAAACAGTAGTTGCTGGGTAGACGCCTCGGGCACAATTATCAGCTAGCTACATGCCACACATTACATCAGTTGCTGGGGACACTCTGCTGATTGCCCACTGCTGTGACAGAAAACTAAAGTCATATTACGGACATCAAAGCCAGTATTACTGTCAGAGAAAATTACAGGCATTTTAGGCAAACCAGTATTACTGAGAGAGAACATTAAAGACACACAATACACTGGCGCATATTACAGCCTCATACAAGCCAGTATTACTGTAAGAGAAAACATTACGGACGTATCTATTAACAACATGCCACCCAAAGTAAAAGGAGACGTCAAGTAGGACAAAAGACAGACAATCAAATCCTATATAAGCAACATCTCCTTGAAGAACGGTCAGCTCAACAAGTAAACATCAGCAAAAGAAACACTGAAAGACAAAGAAAAATACGAGCAAATAGATCGATTGAAGAAAAAGAAAATGACTGTCAGAAAAACACTAAAAGAGAAAGACTCAGAAGAGCAAACCTTAGAAAAGGTTGGCATTTACTTACCAGAACCAGCATTCAGCCGCGGTCAGTTATATGTTGCATTATCAAGAGTTGGAAGTTCTCCAGATGTTGTTGTCAAGGTTGTAGATGGTCCTGAACAAGGCAAACTGCTGCCAAACTCAGACAGAATATTTACAAGAAATGTTGTCTGTAATGAAATTTTATAGAAACATTTCATGAGGTCAAAAAATAGAACATTTTTCCTAAATATCTTCTTCAGATATTGTGTCTTACAGATTGTTACAAAGTTTTACACTAAGGCAATATTAATTATACTCACTGTATTGTTATATACGTTTATATTTTATTTTTAATATTATTTTACTTTAGGCTTCTTGAAAAAATATTTTTGACAAAAAAAAAAAATGAAGACAAGAAACAGAATGAGGTCAAGGTCCTTGCCATTTACTGTAATATAGACTGTTCCTAGTAATGTTTATGTACTACTGTTCTAGCGCCCGTTATTGTAACGGGCTTAATGTCTAGTTGAAATATAAATGAATATCCAGACTGTCCCTTACCTTCAACATTCAGTGTAATCTTCGTCTTCCTCCAGCGGTCCAGAGGCCACAAGACACGTGTAAGGCGCCTTCATCAGAACACACGGACACTCTGCACAATAAGAGATACGTTGCCGCTCTTCAGCTTCTCTTGAAAAAGAGCTCTTCTTGAGTCGATGAGATTTATGATTCTGTAATCCGCATATAAAAGCACTGGAGAAAAGATATTAGTTGTGAACCACCTGACCTCAAAGCCCTCAGCATCCAATGCTGGTGACAGGGAGGCGAGCAGGATGACATCTTCACCAACGTAAGAAACAATGGAAGGAGAAGGACCAACAACAGTGAACCTCTCTGAAAATGAAATGAATAGAGTTAAAGTCAAGATGAGCTGTTTAAATATAAAGAAATTCAAGTGAGAAAACAGAAGAACATCCTGCATGTCTGAATTAACAGGTTGACAATTCACTCTGCAAGTTCAACTTGGACAACATTTCATAATTCAGCAGAATTCTCTCTTTACTCTTCTTTTTTAAAATGACTGTAAAAAGTCCTGCTGTGTCATCAGAGCTGGTCAACACATTAGACAACATATGCATTATGAAGTTCAGGTCTGCTCGAAGTCTAACAACACTGACAACCCACTGTGGACAACAAAAGGCAACGTCTATCCACCCGACATAGAGCTCCAAATGGACTTTGACCAGCACTGTGTGTCATTCAAATGGAAAAAACCACAGAGCATAAATTAGGAAAAGAAACAAACCCTCACCTGCCCAGGAGAAGTCTACATGATGTAAAAACCATAAAATAAAGAGACTCCATCTCATGTGAACGATCATAACTGAAAAAGAAAGAACAGCTCAGTGAAGCTCATCAAATGGAGGACACTGTGATATTCTTGAAATGTAAATCAACTCACAATTGAACTGACACCAGCATGGAGAAGAACACGTACCACTGTGACATGGACACACAGCATTATCTGCATTATGCTGCACACTTTAATACACACTTATGGACTTTTTTGGAGTCATGCTACTGCCTGTCCACATTGGTGTTTCTTGATTCACTCCCAGATCTTTACACACTCTTAATTTCACTAACTGGTCTTGTAGCCAAGTTCTCAGTATGCACACATGTTCTCTTACTGTAGATAAGTAACTTATGGGCACTCAGATTAGTCAGCCACAAGAACGACATGATCATCAGACCAGCAGATAAGGCTAATGTCCATGTGGACTGGTAGACTAACCTTTACCTTATACTTCAGTCTCCAAATGACTTGTGAAGTCCACTCCTCACACCTTACTAATACACTGGTGACCAGCATGTAGCTGTGCCCTCCTTTTCTCTTGTAATTAACAATAATGCATTACCTCAAAAAGATAATCAATTTACTGATAAAATATCTCCACTTTGTACACTTTAATTCTGGACGGGGTACCAGCCTTTCACAGAGCACACTTGAGCATGAAGTCTCATTCACTTACAAGGGCCAATGTCAAATCAAAACCAAAGTATCCAAAAATCAAACTCTACAGACAAAAAGAGACCATGCAGACTCCATACAGACCATGTCAGGGCTGGGGATTCAAACTAAGAGTCTGGATTTGATAGACCACCACTGTGCCACCAGGCTGCTGACATTTTATTTTAAAGGTTGTACAAACCTAACAGTCCTGGATGCTTTTTGCATTTCTGTAGGTCAATGTTATGAACAGCATATTGTAGCTTTTCTTCAAATGTTGATGGTAGCACATGGTGAGGGTCCGGAGGAATACTTTCTGTTTTTTACTAGTGTAGTAAAGTGATATGTAAATGTATGCAGTATTGTTGTAATTACACATTATACAGTAGTTCTTTAAGGTGGCTCGGTTTTGTTATGCTGAAGGCATCACGTTGAAGTTATAGTCCGGCATCAAAAAGCTACAAAAACAATCTGTAAGATCTCAGCTACAAGATATTACATATGAAAATAACCACATTCGTATCTTCCCTGACTTCTCTCCAGCAACAGCTACTAAACATGCAGCCTTCTACAACATCAAACAGCGGTTACGGCAAGCCAGCGTCAAATACAGCCTCTTGTATCCGGCAAAACTGAAAGTGGAATGGCAGGTCAATTCTATGTCTTCGCTAGCAAGGAAGAAGCAGAAAAGGAATTAAGAAAGCTGATCCAGGGACTATTCTGATACATAAAAGTGAGTCATGGCCGTTAATGATATAGCAAGGATTAATAATCTATTGTCTGATCTATTTGTTTTAAAATACGGGTTTTTATCACATATATTCTCATTATTACTTAGTATTACTAGGGCGCTATCTGTTTATGTTTTATTGTGCTTAATTACTTTTTCTTTTTTTCTTTTTTTTTTATTAGCTAATTATTTCATCTCTACCCTAAACGAGACTGTTCAACATCATACCCTTGGTTTATTGTTATTGCTATTATTGCATTAAGACTTGTTATGCTTATTCTGGACACATTTTAACACCATCCCTGGGTTTATTATCTGGGTGTATCGTCTTAATGCACTAAGATTGTTGAAGACTATATATATATATTTTAAATGCAAAATTATTATTTTTTTAAGACTATATTGGTAATAGATATCTCTATCTTTTAACCCTAAAATGCCGCTGCGTGGGGGCTTGTTTTGCTTTGGACGTGCTCTGTCTCTGGGTATGTCAGTGGACTGGGACTGTGAAGTGGGTTCCAGCATCACGTGGGGAGGCAAAAAGGGAGGGTGGGGGGTTAAGGGGGAGAGAAAGAGAGCAGGCCTGATCTATACCTAATCTATCCTCAGAAATCTTTATAATTATAACTATCAACGTAATAATAAGCTGCATGGCAACAACTCTAGGGGAAATAGGAAATTAAGACCTAAGCTGTCTCACTTCCAGTTAAGACTATAAAATGACATCAAAAACTCAGAATCAGTGTCTCCATGATGGGACAGTTAACTTCGTGAGCTGGAATGTTAAAGGCCTGAATCACGAATTAAAGAGAAAGAAAGTACTTTCTCACCTAACAGGTCTAAATGCTAAAATAGTATTTTTACAGGAGACCCACTTACTAAGCAAGGATCAGTTCCGGCTGCAAAAAGACTGGACTGGCCAAATGTTCCATTCTAGTTTTACAAAGAAAACTAGAGGGTGGGAATTCTCATACATAGAACAGTACCATTTGTAGCATCAGATGTAGTATTGGATCCTGAAGGGAGATATGTGATGGTCATGGGAGACTTATCTAACTGTAAAATGATTTTGATAAATGTTTATGCACCTAATGTTGATGATAAGGAATTTATACAAAATTTATTTGCATCCATTCCCAATCTGAACACTCATAAGTTATAATGGCTGGGGACTTTAATTGTGTTCTAAATCCACTTTTAGATAGGACTTCCTCCACAGGGGAACGCATAACACCGCAAAGATAATTACAAAGTTTATAACTGATCACAACTTATCAGATCCCTGGAGGTTTTTAAACCCAAATTCAAGAACATATTCTTTCTACTCACCAGTACATCATTGCTACTCAAGGATTGATTACTTCTTTATAGACAATAACTTCTTGCCTAAGATTAAATCTTGCAAATACGATGCTATTGTTATTTCTGACCATGCACCTATGATCTTGGAGCTAAATTACTAAGCCCCATACACTCACCCCAGATATGGCCTCAACCCGCTTCTATTAGCTGACGAGAATTGTACTGAATTTATATCCAAACAAATCAAATTCTTTCTAGAGACAAATACATCCCCTGAGATCTCTGCAGGAATACTCTGGGAAACTCTTAAGGCCTTCTTAAGAGGACAGATTATCTCATATCTTTCCCACAGAAATAAATCCGAAGAAAGTAGCAGAGATAAAAAGCGAAATTACTAAAATAGATGAAGAACATGCCAGACTACCAAGGAGACTCTACATAGAGAGGCAGGCTCTACATTCAGAATTAAACCTCTTGACAACTAAAGAAACTGAACATCTAATTTACAAATCCAGACATCATTATTATGAACATGGAGAGAAAGCTAATAAGCTTTTAGCTCAACAAATTCACAAGCAAGAAGTGCGCAACGCAATCTCGGTAATCACTAACACGAACGGAGATAAAATCATCGAACACAAAAATATAATGCACACTTTCAGAGACTACTATAAATCCCTATATACTACTGAGTTTAAAGAAGAC
>NW_024380892.1:0-10132 GCF_016835505.1 Polypterus senegalus | reverse complement strand
AAGCATCCTATTTTTCACCCAACATAGTTTGGACTGTGGGAGGAAATCCATATGGACATGGAGAGAACATGCAACTCCAAGCAGGAGACCCGGGAAAATTGAGCCCTGTCTCCTGTCACAAGGCAGCAGCTCTACCACTGCACTACCCTCCCATCTCTATATATAATCATCATTTGATCTTGATCTTTGTTTGTCCGAAATGAATTAGAAGAAGCACTAGATGGCGTAAGAGACAGCAAAAACATAGGCATTGCATTAAGAATCTCCTCCAGGCTGATACTACTGAAGACTTTTAGTACTCCAGTCACACCTCAAAACACAGACATTCAAACTAAACAAATTGTTGTGTTTTAAATTAACTAAAGAGATCTTCATTTGATATTGATCTTTGTTTGTCCACGAATTCCACGCATGCGTAGACACCTTCCAGTTTAGTACGTTGTTGTTACTCACTGATGTTAAAAATTTGTGCCGGAATAACGTAAAACGGGTGGTGGACACTGTTACGCTTGTTAGCTCCTGAGGCCTGGTTAGAGAATGAGATTGCAAGATACGCGTTCATGTAAATATTGAATGAAAGAAAGGCAGTGGTAAATGAATGGCAACGAAAGCACGCCCCGAAATTATTTTTTACTGCTAGGGGAAGTGCTGCACGCCCACATTTGACGCGGCCTTCCCTACATGTCAGTGAAGTGGCCCCTATTTATGCTTTAAAGAGCCTGATACCTATGTGTCCCCTTTTTTATAACAATTGCCCCGTATATTGCCTTACTCCTTGAATGCCACAAAGCAACCTGCAAGATTGAGAAAGGTTGAGAAGACATCTTGAGAGGAAACGAAGAGTCGTGAAAACGAGACAGACGAACGGACAGAAGCAGAAAGCTCCTACACCACCACATAAATTATTCAGACAGTGATTCCAGTAGGCCGTCATCAATCAATGTCCAAGGGTTTTCTTTGTAATTTTGTTTCTTATAAAAATCATAATGTTGTGTGACGGGGCCCAGTTCATGACGGTGCATTTAAACAGGGAGCCTTCACAGACAACTTACAACTAACGAAATTGGGCATATGGCTAGTATTACTATAATTCAGTCATTATTTTCCAGTAAAAAAGAATAAAGCTTTCAGATTTGGGGCAAATGCTAAGATAAATGACGATTTTAAACAAAACAATTTCAAAGCATAACATAATGATCTCAAAACCATTTATTCCAATTCCCGATCATGAGCAGCAAGGCACTAGAAGGAGTACCACCACCAACACAGCATGCCAGTCAACTCTCTACAGTCAATAAATAATTTAAGACATACATCCTTGAGATGCAGCGTTCGAACACGGGACAGTTGATTCATGAGGCAGAGGTGCAACTTTAAAGCAATTTAGTACTTTTATAAAACATAGTTTTCACCTAATTATTCACAGTATTCATAGCACTTGCAGGTGAACCTTTGCACTGGTAAGCATTTGGAAACCATGGTCTGGGTTATATGCCCAAGTGCCCTAAAAGGCTCTGACACTCCATCTCAAGTTGGTTTCTGCCTTGCATCCAATGCTGCAATGACAGCTTCAGTCCCCATAGTTCTGTTCTGTTTTAACCCTATAAAGCCTGCAATATGAATGAATAGTCAGAAAATTCTTGTTTTTCAGGATTGGACTGTTTATTGGATCCTTTTGTGAGTTCAAAAAAATTTTTTCAGATATGACCTAGGAATAGGTTTTTTTTTTTTTGTATCACATTTGAAACCAGGCGTTTCAAGTCAACTCAAAACTGTGTGCCTTTAGAAAACCTTAGCACACAAATATGTTTTACAACATTTAACAACTTTTACAACAAGTATATTTGGCAACTTGTTTATGTATCGTGAAATGCCAAAAACAGTTTCTGTCTTTGTTTAGACAAAGGCTGACTTTGCATTTCTCACAGACATGTGAGAAGTGACTTCCTGGCAGTGCTTGCACCTCTGTCTTGTTTTCTAAGTTGGTAAATGGTCACGCCATCCTTTCTCACATCAGGGGACAGCACAGCTCGCCTTCTACGTGGGGTATTTTCTCGTGTTCTGGAGAGGACAGTGGTCTGCCATACCGGATCTTGCCTTTTCCGCGCTTTGAGAGAAGTCCCAACAGAAGCTTGAAACTCTCGCAATGGCATTGGTTTCTTCCTAGGTTCCAGTTCTTTCTGGCCCTCTTGTAAAGATTCCATGCATTTATGACTGCACAGTGACAGTGTGCCACCAAATGTACAGGATACCATCTCTGATCTAAAGGAGAACTTGTAAAGAGCAGACAACACTAAGAAGGTCAACACCACCCATAAATTTGTTGTATGTTCCAACAGCGGTCTTGGCACCATTATTACATTTTGATTTCGATCCAGCTGCTTCACATTTGTCACTGGTTCAACTCCAACAAATGAGGAGAGCAGATTCACAGCCTTGTTGTTCACCATCTCACAATGATAGTGTTTTCCTGATTCACTCTGAAATCCCTGACCTCTTTCCTTTTTTTTTCAAATCATTTTCTTCCATCATACTGCAGTTCTTACCCTGTTCATTCAAACTGTTCCAAATAGTAGAGTCCTCGTTCTTTCAGGTGATCCACCAGAGGTACTGATGTAAAATAGTCGTCAGCAAAAACCTTGTGATTTTGTCCTGCTGGAAGGGTTGAGGTCAATTTCAGGATAACATCACACACTGTGGGTACCTTGTTCCATCTCCCAATAGGCTCTTACATTGGGCATCTGTACCAACCCCATGTGCATGTACATACCAAGAACCTGTCAATTTCTTTGGGTGTTGTGTTTACTGATGTTCCCAGTTTCTGTACACTGTACAAGTTAGTTTGTTATGCAATATCCTGAATCATTTCATCAGTAATAGACTACTTGAAATACATGTATGGTGTCCATTCTGACCTTTCTGTAGAGACGTCCTCAACATGTCTATCAAAATCAACACTTGGACTTTTAAATGGCACTTTCTCCATTTGTACTCTTTCTTTTTTACCTTGCCCTTTGCTGACTGTTTTGTTGTGCTCTGTTTTTGTGTTACTGGTGTGCTGTTTCATCTACAGGTTCATCCATTCCTCATCACTACCATCATCATCTTCCTCTCCTAACTATTCTATGTTCTATGTCGCTTGAATTTCCATCAATCATCATATTTAAGACGTCTTCTTCACTGTTTTCTTGCCATCTAAATATTCAAATCATAATCATACAAACAATACATTGTTTATTTTCAAATTATATACTGACTATTTACAACTGACAAACATAAAATTATAATCAAAATATATACTGATAGAAATATTCAGCTTAAATTGAACAATATATTTAGTGCAGCTGATGCTACTGTCATATAATACAAATTTAATCAAGAAATGCAAAAACAAAACTGATGTACTGACCCATGAAATACATTGATATACCCATAGTATCATATTTGATTCACACCTTTTCCTGATGGTTTTTCTATAAAATATTTAATAAAAATTGTTGTTATGAGCTTTTTCAACCTAGTAAAGACTTATTTTGAAATATAATCATTTTTTTTCATTTCACTTACTGTAACTGTTTTAAAATTAGCATCTTATCACTTGAAAACAAGTAACTTCCACCTTGCCGCAGCCATCTTGGAATCTTGAAAAAAGTTGTGTTTGCCACCTGTGATGCATAGATCATCCACCAGGGGAGAAAAATATGATATTATTGTACTACTGGTTTTTGAGGAAAATGGCAATCCTGGTTACTAAGAAACTGGCCTTTAGAAATACCTGTATCCAATATGATACAGTATGGCTTATAGGGTTAAGTATGTTTGATTTTTGTAATCAGTCACAAACAGAAAAGTAATATGGCACAGTTATCTGTACTGTAGATACTTGTACTAATAAAAAGTTTGAAGTAGTGAAAGTATTGTTTCTTAATGAGTCAAAAACTCTCTGAAATGAGAGGTCACTGGACAACTACAGTATTTTCAAATATATATTTTATGTAACCACTTACATTTGTATGAATTTGGCAAAGGACGCCACTGTCAAAATGAAGAGCTGACACTGAATTACTCAAAAGGATTATGGTTCCTGACACTTGTACTACTCCAGTGATGTAGAAACTGAACAATAAACGACACAATCAATTGTTTATTACACTCTGGTCATCCTACTTTAGATTTTTTTTTTTCACTTATTTGTAGCTCCTCCAAATTCTGCAACTCTACTCCCTGAACCCTAAATCCATTCCTCTGACCTCCCTCTTATTCACACATGTATTCTGGTCTTGTTCTTACTTTATCTTCATCCCTTTCCTCTAGAACATATTCTTCCTCCAGGGTCTCCTTGACCTTCCTACTCACAGATTACAATGTCATCCGCAAACATTATAGTCCACGGGATTCCTATCTAATCAACCTATCCATCACCATTGTAAATAAGAAAGCACCATAGCTGATCCCTGATGTAATCCCACCTCTACCTTGAATGCATCTGTCACCCCCACTGCAGACTTCACCACTGTCACACTTCCCTCGTACATATCCGCATAAACATATATATTCCTCTGCCACTCCTAAGTTCATCATAAATCAAAGAACTCCTCTCAAGGCACTCTGTCATACGCTGTTCTCTGTCCACAAAGACACAATGCAACGCCTTTGTGCCTTTCTATACTTCTATCAACACCCCTAGAGCAAACATTGCATCCATCTGTAGTGTTCTTTCTTGTCATGAAACCATACTGCTGCTTGCTAATCACATCTCACTTTTTAACCTAGCTTTCACCTCTTTCCCATAACTTCACAGTGTGTCATCAATTTTACCCCTGTAGCATATAGTTCTGCACATCTCCTTATTCTTAAAAATCAGTACTAGTACACTTCTTCCACTCCTCAGGCTTCCTCTCACTCTTTCCAAGATTGTATTAAGCAATCTGGTTCAAAACTCCGCTGCAATCTCTCTCCTAAACACCTCCATGCTTCCACACGTATGTCATCTGGACCAACAGACTCTCCATTCTACATTCTCTTCATAACTGTCCTTACTCTCATTGCTAATCCATTGTATTTCATGATTCACTATTTCCCATTATCCAACCTTTCTCTCTCTCTCTCTTCATTCTTCATTCATTAGCCCTCAAAGTTCCTTTTTCCATCTGCTCAACACACTCTCCTTGCTTGTGAGTACATTTCCATCTTTATCCTTTATCACATCAGCCTGCTGCCCATCTTTCCCAGCTCGGTCCCTCTGTCTCACCAGTCTATACTGGTCCTATTCTACCTCCTTAGTTTCCAGCCTTCGACAACTCCATCATATGCCTTTCTTAGCCTTCGCCACCTCTCTCATCTCTTGTATTCCTGTCTACTTTCTGTATCTATCTGATCTATCCCATTTATTTTTCAACAACATCTTCCGCTGTAAACTCTCCTGACTTCCATTTCACCATCAGGTTTTTTTATCCTTCTTCTGCTGTCCAGATGGCACACCAAGCCCCATTTTTCTGTCACCCTTACTACATCTGCTATAGTTCCCCAGCTATCTGGTAACTCTTCACTGCCACCCAGTGCCTGTCTTACCCCCCTCTGAAATCAGCAGTACAGTTTTCATTTTTAACTTCCACCATTTGATCCTTTGTCTCTGTCCACTCTTCCTCTTCTTCATATCTAACATCATCCTCATGACAGCCATCCTATGCTTCCTAACTATATTTTTCCCTGTCACAACTTTGCAGTCACCATTAGCCATCAGCCCTTTCTTTAGCCATCACCTTCACTCTCAAGATTTACTTTTCCTATCAAGGCCTACAACTCCCAACATAAAATTCCCTTTATGCTGATGATTTGTACTTTTTCTTCAGAATATGACTATGATCTCTCACATGTAGCTTATTTAGTTCATTTAAAAACTGTTCCAGTTACAAAACAAATTCATTCTTCCATTAAAGGATATGTTTGTATTTTCAAGTCCAAGCTAACATCTTCACACTTGTGCTATATTAGTCTGTCACACGAAATTGTGTTCAAAGTGAAGTAGGTTGTTTTAAGAAGGTAAAAGGAGAAAAGGAGACCAATGTTGGGAGAGTCAGCTATTTCAAAAGTTGACCAGCTATACGCTTTTATGGTCGCCAACTACCCCATCTGTATTTCTGTGGCACCGGCCTGCAGAATAGAGAGGAGGTACTTGGCCCCAGTGGTGTGGATTCACCTTAGAAAGCATCATTAACCATTATTGACATTATTGAATGTTTGATGCCAGATGTAACTTGCTCTTTCTGTTCTGTAGACAACTAGACAATAATAACTGAAAAAGGCATACTTATGAATGCTTACTTTCTTTCTATAAGGAAGTGTACTTGTTTATTTTGTAAAGATTGCCTGCTGCCACTAGATTGATATTGCACACATGTGCTTTTAAGAGAGAGAATATTGAGCCATCATTTAACATTCAGTCAAGGACAAGAACTGAAACAGATGTTATAGACATCCATTCATCTATCCATTTCCCTAATGTTTATCCTGGACTAGTGCCATGGGGCAGCTGAAGCCTATCCCACCAAGAAAGCAAGGCACCACACACTTACACATTAACAGCCACTTTAGCAATGCCAATCCACCTAATCTGCATACGCTTGACTGTGGGTGGAAACTGGAGCACCCAGGGAGAGAATGAAAACTCCATGCAGACACAAACACAGTATCCTTCATTCGAGGCAGCAGCACTGCCACTGTGCTACGCTAGCGCCCAATAATATTATCATCAGTAGTAGTACTAATAGCAGTAGTATTCACTTTATTCCCTAAAACTTCCATCCACTAATCTATTCATATAAAATAGTGTGCCCTGAGGTATCGCATGTGATCCACAGTGACGACAGTTAGTAGCAAAGACAGCCATTTCCAGCCTAAAGGAAAGCAGCCATGAGGGATGATATGTGTGAAGTCAATGTTGCCCTGAAGATGCCCTGTTTGGAACAAGTGGAAAGTAATGTGCAAAAAGCAGACCCTAAGTCAAAATTCACACGATTGAGGTTAGAAGACTGTAGTCTTGTTTGAAAATACTTGTAAGTAGGGATGATTTGAAAGAATCTCATTTAAAACCTCCGCTCACGGGACTTCATACCCACCTACGTTTTTTGAATCTTTAATTTCGATAAAATGAATTAGAATCTACAAGTCTCCGACTTAAAGTCTAATTCAGAACAATATATTCTGTTTCCCCTTTGTTTTTCCATTACTTAACGAGTAATAAATACTGTTTGCTTGTGCTAATGTGATCTTTCCTATCCTTTAATTGAGATTTTGAAATTTTCAATTTATTATCCCCAACCTGTTGTGCATGTGTACCGTCCAACATTTTTGAATTTTCGACGTCTACTTTTGTCTACTCTTGTCCTTTATTTCCAGCCCTGGGGTGGTTAAATCCTTTCTCACGGGATGTAAACGCTGCTCGCTTTTGGAAAGGGGAGGGATGCTGAATGCATGCTGGAGATGGTCAGATCAGGTGTCCCAAGTAGCGTTTTCCCTGCTTTGTCGACAGAGCTGAAAATTTCTTGCCTTTCATTAAGTTTGGTACTCTCTCACCCTTATGTTCCTTTGTTGCGTTTGTGCATTGATGGCAGTCTCATCTCTTTCCAGCTTCGGATGCATCAGTATACTTTTAGGTATTAGATCCCTCTGAGCCACTGGCTTCAGGCATTTCTTGTTATATTTCAGTTTGGGTGGAAAAATACTGTGAGCTTAGGTATTGGTCTGATTCCATCTGTCCTTCTTACACGTGGAGCGCATTATAATTATGCAGATCTGTTGGCAACCTGGCCCCTTCCCCCAAGTTGGGGTTTTCTACAGATTCACTTGCTTTTGTTTTTATGACACATCCTTCCATTGTCATTTTTTTCCTTTTTAACAAAAGAGTTTTCATCAAAAAATTTACCATTGTTGTTTCTTGTCCTAGTGTGTGGATATAAAAACAGGAAACTTCAGTTTCTGTATTACATCTTGCCTGAAGAAGGGCGAGGTTCTAAAGCTTGATATTGTAATCTTTTAGTTAGCCAATAAAAGGTGTCATTTTGTTGGCTTTTTCTTAAAAAAACCAATTATAGTCAGCAGTGTTACAGTGTCTTGGTAAATGAGTAATGTTAGCATCATTGATTTATCAAATGAAAACTTAATCAAAAACTTTTTAAACAAATATTTAATTTCTAAATCATAATTATTTTACAGGAAAAATCTACAGTAGCTTGCTTATAGCTTACTTTGTTAAGTTCATATTTTAGTAAATATTTTGAATTTTGTATGTTTACATTCAGGAAGGAGAGTTAAATAAAAATGTCATATCTAAACTAGATACTAATATGAAACTACTGGTTATACCCGGGCACACGGTGGTGCAGTAGCGCTGCTGCCTCGCAGTTAGGAGACCGGGGTTCGCCCTGGGTCCCCCCTGCGTGGAGTTTGCATGTTCTCCCGTGTTCTGGGTTCCCCACAACCAAGCAGATTAGTGGATTGGCGATTCTAAATTGTACTTGGTGTGTTTGTGTGTGTCCTGGTGGGCTGGCACCCTGCCCAGGATTGGTTCCTGCCTTGTGCCCTGTGTTGGCTGGGATTGGCTCCAGCAGACCCTGTATTCGATTCAGGGTTAGAAAATGGATAGATGGTTTATACCTGGGGTGCCCCCTCCCAGATGGTTTGTGCCCCAGATTTTCAAAAATCTGTTTTCAACCCCAAATTCTCCACCCCTCCACCTCCATTCCCAATTCAGTCCATAATGGAAAAATGGATTCAAAAAATGGATGCTAATTAAGTATACATATTGAACTACTGGGAGTGCTGATTTAGGGATGCACCTTGGTATCGTGAGGAAATACAGGAGGACAGTGAGAAGCCCAAAGTATGCTAAGTCCGCTGATATCAATTAAAGGGCCCCAGCCCTTGGAAAGGTGAGGCTGCGAAATTCTAAACGCCCACCACCTTTTATGAGTATTACTGAGTAAATTATAAACAGTTATAGTCTAATTAGAGAAGTGAAATAGTTGTCTTAGCACAACATAATTTGTTAAAATACATTTAACTGTTTAGAAAGTGGCTGTACAAGATCCAACAAGTAAGTAAGAATTTCACTGTAATCTGTACTTTGACAAATCAGCAATATTACTATTACTATTTATTCCAAAGTAAAAACAAAATGTCTGTTCATGTCCCCCAACCCATATAATTTAAAGTCAGTGTCAAAGGAATTTTAGGGAAATATTCCCTTTCACTAAAAAAAATGCCCATGTTATTTTAAATTAATTGCATCACTTCAGTACTATTGCATTATTTGGCAAAGATATTATGTTCTTTGCAATAATTATTGGTTATTTTTTAAAGCATTGCATTTTCACAAAAGTACTGTGTTATTCCACAGGTATACTGCGATGTTGTTACTGGTAGCATGACACATGTTTTGTTTTCTAGTGACAGCTATTCAGGAGAGATTAAGAAATCAAAAGACAAGGATCAGGATGTTTAAAATATAAATATAAGTTAATACAGTTAAAGTTTTTAGTTTAGTCAGATGATTAAACAAAGGTAGATGGTAGCAGCACCAGGGGCTGTATGATGTTTACATGTTCCCCCTGCATTTAAATTGATTGGGATTGATGAGTGTGCCTTTAATTTTTTCATGATTTTCACTAAATACTGAAATGTTCAGTACTGATATCAATTAACAAAATACATAATAATCTGTTGGTGTAGTAAAAAAATCACTTTTTCTCAGAATGTTCATTATATTTTAGGCTTTTACAAAAAAAAACATTGTTCTTAGGGTTTTATATTTTTAGACCATTGCACATTTGCATTTGATTTAACAAAGATATCCAACTGATGGATAGGATTACAAATAGAATTAGAGGGGCAGTTCAGGTTGGACAGTTTGAAGACAAAGTAGAGAGCAGATTATGTTGGTTTGGACATGTGCAGAGGAAAGATGGAGTATATTGGAGAGAGATGCTTTGATATAGGAAAAGGGTTCTTCTGCCATGGAAGAGGAAAGGGGGAAGGCCTAAGAAGGTTTAGGGGTTTGGGGAGAGAGGAACGGTGATGGGTAAAAGAACAAGTGAGGGAAAAAAGGGAAAAAATGATCCGTTTCCCCTACCTT